>NW_019419456.1:388925-420747 GCF_000390285.2 Anoplophora glabripennis
TCCATGGCCTACTACTTGCCTTCTTATCGAAAGCAACCGATGCATTTTTAAATGGGGATATATGAATTTTCCTGGTTTAGTATTTTTTTTTAATAATTTGAGTTAGGAAAAAGATATTAAGATGCGGTTTGCGCAGGCTTATTGGTTGGTCATTTGTCTATTTTCTAGTCTAAAAAAAGTCATATCATCGCATTTAAATTTTTTGAGAAAATCCAATATTTTGGTTATAATATCGAATAACGCCCTCTATCGGCGGCCGTGTAGGTCGCAACTGTCATGATTACGAGAAACCTAAAAGCCCAAGAAATGCTCTTTTCAATGATACCAAATTTATCCAAATCCATTAAGCCGTTTCGAAGTTACAGGCATTTATTTAAAACAACATTCAAATACCCCCCACCACTTTATTTCGAAAGATAGAGAAAAATTGTTTTTACAAAAAATATTCGACTTTAAGTTAACATTAAAACGCAAATACTTTTTTGTTACATTCATTGGGGAAAATCGCGAGAAACGTAACTTTATGTAATTCAAGATGGTGGAAACGCCCACTGGCGGCCATCTTGGAAACTTGAAAATAATTTCCAGCATTTTCCCTTGCCCACTTTATCTATAAAATTTTTTACCGTAGCTCTCTACGATCATTAGTTTCTGAGATACAGCCGCTTACCTCGCTTATTTGCCCACCCTGTACATTAAAATTTTTAAACGCAAGACTTGGTTTCATTTCTGCAGTAATATTTCCGAGCTATATGTATTGTGTCTAGGAGAAATGTAAAAAAAGGGTCTCGCTTTCAGTTCCAGGGTTTTCATCAACGGGTCTTAAGAGTTGAGTATGTATACAAGTGTAGGATCAATATGGGCACGTCAATGACCCTACTTGATCCTTTGTCCTTTATCCTTTCATCGCTGCACTTTCTTTGCAGTTGGAGGCTTTTGCTTAAGCATTGACGTAACCAGATTTTTTTTTTCTAAAGAAGTAAATATATGTACTTACTAATCGTTTGATACGAAATATTTTTTAAAGCATTTCATGTTTTTACGAACAACTGTATTACTATTTTCAGTGTCAATGACCTCTGACATTGACAGTGAAAAGGAGACAGGGGCGCCACCATTACCCTTAGCCAAATGATCATTGGTACACCCTGCACAGTTTAAATTTAAGCAGAATCCGATCCTGATCCGAAAACGAAGAGCAACGGTGGCTAGCCTCCGCTGCGCAGGCCATATGATTCTAGCTTGGCGAAACCATAGCGAATCGAAGTGATGGCCCTTATGTATAAGGTACAAGCACTCAGGGCCTGTAGATAGGGAAGTATAACCGAACATGTCGTCATCGCTTCATTTTATTACATTTATTTTAGTTTCCGTTTTATCGGTTTACGAGAAGGTGCTTGTGACGTGTCTTTGTGTTGTTTCGGAGTCGTAGGGCTAACTTGGGCGTTAATGTCACTACTCGTGTCACTCATCTTCACGAAATAATAAGTAATACCGTAAATGAAAATGATTTAAAATAAAACGTTACAAATAAAGTACTCGAGGTGTTTTATGACAACAACCAGAGGCCCGATAACGAATCCACGGTCAACAGAATAGCAGTGTACTCACGTCTTCAATGCTCAAGTAGAACTGCCTTCAGTACATCTCTCTGTACTTCTCTTCACTCGTCAGGTCAAAATTATGCTTAAATGAACCAATCAAATTCGTTATATCCTAGAGATTCCCTTATAAAGTAATTTTAAGGTAAATGCTATCTATCCTTTGACCGCGGCTACGTTGAGTGACCCGTAAGTCTCCCCGAACCCAAGCTTGCCATCATAAAACTTGGGAATAACATAACCGGCTTAATTCATAAATAACTATTTCTAAGTTTTATGGTCTAAGGTACAATTTATAAAAGGGTATTCCCCGAATAAAGAATTCTGGAATTTCCAAAGTCTGAAGAACTCGGCCCGTGAGAAAGACATCTCCGACATATACGAATCAAGAAAGAGTTGATATGGTCAGAGCATAGTTTTTGTCAAGAGAAAATGATGCTGCTGCAAGAAGACGATACCGGAAGAATTATCCCGACCGACAAGTACTGAATGAAAAAATATTGGACGGGTACAAAACAGCAAACTCAGAGAAACGTAGTGAGAAACCTAGAACCACTGTGGAAGGGGATTCTGGTAAGATTAGACGCAAGATTTCATGTATATCATATGCTGTAAAGATTAGGCAAATAAACGGATTATTTACTTATTTTTGTGTATTTCATTTATTACTATTTATTTATTAGTTGATGTTGCTTGTTAGGCACTGTTTCATAGTTTATTTTATTAAAATTCTCAATTAAATAATGATATTTGACAAAAATGCATACCGCGATTCCCAAGTGTGTATGGGTTGCGACTAGCGCACGTCGTTGTTTGAAGTCACACTAGCTTGTCCAGTGGCGGGGTATAGAAAATTATAAAAAAAAGGATTAAACAAAATCAGTTTTCACAATGGAATTTGAGATGATATGCCATTTTAAAGGGCAAAAGTAGTCTACGTATAAATATGACCTTCATTCAAAGTTGCACCGTGATACATTGTGTTTAAAGAGAAATATAAGAAAGATTTTAGTCAATAGTAATTAAACCCTAAAATTTTCTTCGCGCTTACCTCTGATAGCTGTTATTTTCGTATTCGCAAGCACGACTGTTTGTTCTTGTTGGGCTCTGTAGGTATTTGGAAAACGACATCGCGAATTCTAGATGCGCAACCGAACGAGGAAGTTGTATATACACAATGGAACCTCAAATAAAATAAATTAATAACTTCTTGAATTGTGTAAACTTTATTTTGTTGAATTTGCTCTTCGTGTTTGTACTTTCTGATTAAAGATAATAAGGTAGTATAGGATCTCACTCTGAAAGTTTCTTACAGTAAATAACTAACAAAGCCATAAATTTAAAAACTTTCATTTTGTACGTCGTGGTTGGCCGTGTATATGTTACTCCACGCGTGAATTAGAGATGAATAGCGGTTCCGTTGGGAGTTCATCAGCTGTGGTTTTAATAAGCATGCCCTGCTCCCCTTCACCCTTTGACGGGGCGGTAATATTGTTCTTACGAGTGGAAATCGTGACCATCGCTGTGAATCCGGGTGATGAGTTTTGGAATTTCTCGATTTTCTCTAATGGAGATCGACAAAGTTGCCGAAAACGTCGAGATGTAATAGGTATCATTATCCAGACCTCGTTTTAGTAGTTTATCATCATTAGAAGTTGTTATTTTTATCAAGTTCTATCAAAATATTCCTCCGGAATCTATGTTTTGATAAGTGACACTAATGCTGGCATATGTTGTAAATCAACTTAATTTAAAAGTTTTTTAGTCTATATCCAAGAGAAATGGGTAATTTCTAGTACAAGAGTAACTAAATTTCGCCATAATTATGAAAAAGTACACGTAAAAATATTTACGAAAAAATAATTGTCCAATATTGCTTAATATTTGTGACAAATGTTCTAAATGGTTTATACTTTAGATTTTACTATGTTCGTGAACTAATCAGTTTCTGAAAGTTTAAAACAAATTAATCTGAAATATTTCTTTGCTTTCTGTATCAATCAGCGTTTACAATTTTTGAAACCTGTGCACTTTCATTGCATAGATCACAAAAAACACACTTTTAATATATCTACTATTTCCTATTCCTGTAAATCGCTATATTTCTCTTGAGTAGACCACAGTACATTAAAAATATTAATTAACTAAAACACTTAAAGGGTATCAGAAAAATATCTATCTAGCCATAATAAAAACCATTTTCTACTTGTGTGACAAATTTGATTTTAATTCGTTAATTATTTCGCGTTTTGCAACAGAAGATGAGTTTTGTGGAATTGAATCATCGCAGTGTCATAAAATTTTAAAAAAAATATGTACGAAGGAATAATTATCCAATCATCCTTATGATATTTGTTACAGGTGCACATCAAATGTGCTAGATGGTTTATACTTTAGTTATTATTGTATTTATAAACTTATCAGCTTAAAACAGGTTCGATAATTACTTTGCCCTTCGTGTCAATTCGAATATAAAATGTTTGCCATATATTGCACTTTCATTGCACAGAAAATGCACTGTTAACATATCCATTCGTGTAAATCGCTATATTTTACTTGATCGATTTACAGAAAACACCGTACGCGAAAATAACAAATAAGTACAATACGTCAACCCGTCAATGTTAATAAATACTAAAGAAAATATAAGTATAATTATGCACTATTCAATGCAAAAGATTATTTTAATTCAGTTTTCATGAAAAAAAAAAACGAAATTCTTTCACAATTTGCAATATAATTCAATTTTTTTGCATAGTAGATTGGTTCATCAAGAAATATTGAAATTCTCTTTTGAGAATAATATGCCATCTAGTAGTTTTTAGCAATACTGTAAGTGCTCTGTTACAGATATCTAATTTATAAAACACAAACAAGATAAGAAGTCGTCACGGAAGTCAGTAATGATAAATGATAAGTTTTCCTGATGAATCCTTTGGGTTTTTATGATCTATTACCATAATGAAAAATTAAGTATACAGGATCAGTCAAAAAGTCATGACGAAACTAAGTTGAAAAAGTTAGGAACAACAAATCTTTTCTTTGGAATTCTGTTTTATAAAGTGCTCAAAGTGTTCATCATTTCTCCTGACTGTAATAAATTCGTTCGGAAACAATCCTATAAGCTCTGGAATAATATGTTCTTGCTAAAGTAATAAATATCGTTCAGAGGTCAAATTTCCGTTTATAAAATTCGTCCCATGACGTGTCCACCAATAATGCCACACCAAACATTTACTTTCTGTGGTCGTTGGGTGCGAACTTTCTCCATCCAATGTGGATTTTGGTCTGACCAATACCCACAGTTGTGTCGGTTTACGTACTATATGGATATAATCTTTCCCGTTTGCAAATTTTTTGAATGGAATATCGACTCATGTTATGATGTAAAGTCCTTCGTTGTGTCAACTTTATTAGATTATCCACCACATCTAACATGACATCAAACAATTTCCTACATTTGTAACGCTTACTTGTTTCCCACTTTTTCTTCGATCTGTACACCTCCAGTTTCATGAAAACGCTGCAATGTTTTTGAAACGGTTGATATAGAAATACGTTCTCGATATCACCACATCCTATGATCATTAAAACTTAAATATGTTCGGTTTTACTTAAACGTGACAACAAACTTGATGGACTAAGATATTTTTGTATAATTTATAAAAAATGATTTTCAAAGTTCGATATCTTGAAGACAGTAAAGTTTAGGTACATGATGTACTATATGAATTTTGTTTAAAATTGACATATGGAATAATATAGAGGCGGTTCCATTAAAGGAAAACCAACTTTGTTTCATCATGACTTTTTGATTGATCCTTTATTGTAATAGATTTCAGAAAATCTTAAAACGTTTGTGATTTATGATTGTTCGATAGCTATCTTACTTTAGGAGATAATCGACGTTTCCACACATATCAGCGACCCTGTATATGTCTTGTTATTCAACTAAACCTTATAAACTCAGTATTCACATGGTTTTCAATACAAACGTTGTGGTAAACAGTAAGTCAATGATGTGAAAATAATTTTGTACTGCCGTTAATTTTTTAACTTGAAACATACCTACATATTTGTACAAAATTAAAGAAGCATTTCCCACTTTACATTTAACATTTGCATATTGCAATATATTTTTAAAATTAATTTGTAATGTCCTGTCCTGCAGTCTTCTAAATAATTTTTTTGTTGACAAACTCGCAGTGAGTAATTAAATTGAAATCAAGCCCACAATAGGTAGATAAATCACCCACAAGTTTTTATTGCCGTGACATTTTTGTATTGCAAGTTATAATGCTTCTAATCTAATGGTTTTACCTATACAAATGGGAACCACAATTTTCAAACAGACTACGTGACACTTTTTGCGTCCCTCTCGAAGAGAACAAGCAACCCATGTTCCACCACGGTGCCGTATTGTTTGTTTTCCTGCAAGCGTAGACTCTGGCGAAACAAAATGATTAAGTGGATTTTCGAATCATATCCCGACCCGCTTTTAAGAAAATTAAAGCCCAACGATGAGGATTCGAAAGGCTTTCGTATGACGGCGGCTGGGTTTTTATTAAATCTCGAGTTTATAACAGAGTTAGCGCTCGCGAGACGACCGACGACTGGCGGAATGGCTAGATGGATCAAATTTTATTATACAGCGTAACTCCCTTGAAAGCAACGTTAAAAAATGTTGCTTGGTTGTGATTAACTTAATTGAAAACGAAGTTTTAGTTTTATTGTATAATTTTTATCAAGATATAGTGAAGATACTCTTTTTTACACAAAGAACTGAAAGGCTCTCCTCTGCCATTTTTTCTCAGTTCTTTCATACAAGTGTCAACCGTTTTTCATCGCAGCCTTCTCATTTGCCGTTCTCCCAAACCCCTTGCCACCCCTCCGTCGCCGAACAATTTCCCTACCTCATATCTTCCGTATCACCGCTTTCACGGGCCGAATATTTCAATAACGCCTTCGCGGCAAAGGGGGTTCCAGCCGTAAATAATTTGGATTACAGCCGGCTGTCTCTGGAGCGGTGAAAAAAATAATTTCAATTTCGGAACGCCTTTGCCGGAATCGGAATAGGCGTTACAAGACAAGACAAGTGTGTATAAGCTGCGGTTGACCCAGTTGGGAACTGGAGCACGTGTGGAATCCGCAAGCAAATTTATTTACAGCCCACGAAAGCTGTTCGGGGTTGTTTACGTGTTAGGGTACGAACATAGTGGCGCGACGAGGCTTCAGTGTCAGATAGAGTCTTACTACGAGGCAAAAGACGCGCGCGACAAGGGTTCCATAGTGGCGCGTCAACACGCGGGGCGACTTCTGGAATTCGGGATCAACGCATCAGATTGTTTACGTTTAGAAATAACCCATATTCACAAAAATGTATTCAGACAGTGTGGACGATATTTTCGACAGTTGTACGGCAAAAGTATTATTACTAAGTGACGGCGTAGTATGTACGATCTTGATAAAAAAAGAAAGGTATTAAGAGAGAATAGCATCGATGAATTAAAAAAATATCCAGACCGCTTTTTTGAGTATATCAGGATGAACTTAACGACATATAATTAAATAAATTAGTGCTCATTTAAACAAAAATTGGGGCAATTTTAATAAAATGCCCCTTGAACCCGAGGAACGATTAGACATTTTGTGTAAGAAAACATTTGGTCAATCGATTTCTATGCATCTATCATGTCCTTAATTCAATGTATTTAAATCATATAGCGGCAAGTTTTGCCTCTAGACTCTATCTGACACTGAAACCTCGTCGCGCCACTATGTTCGTACCCATAGACAAAATAGACTGGACTGTAGAGGCAAGCCGGTGAAGCCAACCGTCAGCCAAACCTCGGCCCTGTCAGCCTCGCGCTCTCAGTCGCTGTTAGACATTCGCTGTGTCAACATTGTTACTGTTTTATTAAATATATTGTTTTCCTTTGTGCAATCATGGGACAGTGTATCGTTGACGATTGTAGTAGCAGATCTGATCGCAATAGTAATGAAATTTCATTCTTTAGGTAAGTAATAATATAAAAATATTTTATAACATTTCGACGGCGTCGCGCAGCATTCTCCATCTCACATGCACTTATTTCCAGTGTTGGCTTCATGTTTTTTAGTGCCCACGTTATTAACTGATGTAAATATACAGGCTCATATTATCAACCGGCTATTTACAATTAGTTTTTTGTCACAATTGGTGTTTATTTTCATGATGGCTATTAAAAATAATTGTAAATATTGAACCCTCAACCTATAATTTCAATAATAAACATACGTTAATGTTAAATTACAGGTGATTATTACTGAATAAAATTGTATTATTTACCCATTTTCTTGTGTTAGAATGTTGTGTTTCATGTGTTAGAACTTATTAGAGCTATTTGCGAAAAATATGTAGATATAAGAATAAATCACGAAACAAAAATATTTAACTCTCTAAAAGTTACAAAACGACATGTACTAAATAAAGTTACAATATTTAAAGGCCAATAAAGATTTTAAAGTAATGTTAGAATTTTATTTTTTATCCAAATTTTAAAAATCTTAATAATAGCTTTAGCAATTTTAATGTTTATATTCGTATATTAAAAATATATGCCGTTACATTTTGCATTAGTTAAACTAATTTTATCATTATGTTTCAGAAAAATGACAATTTAAGAAATAGAAAAAATAATAATATATTTTTTTAATAGCTCCTATAAAAACGGTACACTCAAGCTACAGAAAAATAAAAGTGTGTATCATATGTATTAAAAAACTTTTTGAATGTGAACTTATTTAAAAAATATGAATAAGAACTTGTGAAGACTGTATGTGAAAAGTATATCGATGTGATAATAAATCATGAAGTTAAAATATTTCATTGAAATTCAGTGAAATCTACTAAAAGACAAATATTAAATAAATTAGTATTTACTTAACGGACAATAAATATATTTAAATTATTTTGTAGGTTTATTTAATATAAGCAAGACAAATTATATTATTTTCTGAATTACAAACTTGAAAAATAACTATTTGTCATAAGTATAAAAATATTGCCTTAATCCGAACCTGCTCAAAGTATGCGCGCTCAGATTACTTCATACACTCCACTTCCCCGCAATTTGGTTTCATCGGTTCCCGTGCTTTGGGATAGGAAACGTACACTCTAGGTGCTCTGTGTTCGTACCCTTACATAACGGGTCGTAGATACCCGCATTTTTTTCTTAGAGATGAGTTGAACTATGAATTGCGTATCCCAGATGCCATGTTAAGCTAAGGTTAACATTAAAAACTGTTGTAGTACACCAAATATGTGTAAGTGTTTATCAAAATTGCTAGTGCAGTTTGATTACTTCCTAGGTACAAAATGTCTTCAAAATATTTTTTGTTCTACCAAAATTGCAATTCAATTAATGTTATTTCTAAGTGAAACAACTTAAAAACGCGACCCTTCTAATGTTATCAAATAATAAATAAAACGCCCTGTAAGTGAGGGAAGACCCGATGAAGATTAAGTTATAACACAAATATGTTTTTTTTGCAGCTCACGAAAGCTATTCGGGGTTGTTTACGTGTCACATAATAGAGTGTATAATACAGATAAAGCGAGTTAAACTATTGACTCATTAGTAGTTTGAGCCCCACGTTGGGCGCGATATCGTGGAACGACGTGATTGGCCACTGGATCGGTTTGATTTGCCGCTCCGTCTTCTGGCGGTAGCGCATCGGGTTGACCCGCGTGACTCTTCGGAGCACCGGATAGCAGTAGCCTTACGTGCTCTTCCTTTGGCATGTGCATAGTGTTGGATGGAACGATCTGATCTGGCTTTTTTTTACCAACGATGGTGCTTAGTCGCCCGCTCGCCGATAAGAGAGTTTCCAGTTGGCACGTGCGCCTCCTCCTTGACGATAACCGGAAGGGCTGACACATGTTGATCCCGTCGTTCTTCCTTCATGGATGACGAGGTTGTCGGCCTGCTAAGGAAGATGGTCCACACTCTATTTGTTCCAAGACACTGGATGTTGCTTTTCATTTGCTTGTTTAGTTCAACTGATCCTGTATAAGTTCGAGTTCTATGGTTTCAGCTGACTATATATTTTTTGCACTGAATTTAGTCTTAGACGTATGTACTTCGAAATCTAGGACTCTATAGTCTTTTGTGTAGGCTAGGCACTAAAAGTTATTGTTCTGAGGTTCCCTTGAAGAACCTGCAAGCTTTAATAGCTTGGTACTGCGTGTCGTAGGAGAACTAGTAGATTGCAGCTTATGAGCTGGGTACTCTTGAGGTCTGCGCCATACGTAGGACTAACCTAGACGGGCAACTTAAAGAGCTGTGGGAGCTATAAGCCTGGGGGGATTTTTTATGAGATAATCTAATTAAAATTTTAAAGAAAATTTTATTTTTATGTTGTTTATTTTGTGTAAAATAGAACAATCTTGCATTTATGTGATTTGAATATGCCGAGGACACACTCTGGGCAGGATTCCGTCCCTGCTTAAAGAACTGCCGAATCCCAAAGTTGACGTTCGTTCGTACGGCAGCTTTTACGTGCGTCTCTCTTGTGGTCTTCGTTTTAGTGTGGTTTCCTGGACCCTGGTCGGATTCCAGTCTTACATTTTTTGCATTTTAAAATTATGACATCCTGCTGGAAGGAGTATTTTAATGATGTACAGGGTGTTAGATCTGAATTTCGTTATATTCGGAGAATTTTTTATATCCGAAATTCGAATTCGGCTGCATGGAGCGGTTTTTTGGAAAGTAAGGTGATTTTTTCCCGCGCCACATCGTCCTGATAGCTGTGGTGTATAGCATCGCTCGAAAATTTAGAAAGATAGGTGAAAAATTGATTTGCCGCTCTCAGCATCGTCGTACTGGAGCTTCGGGTCCTTTCGGATATCGATCTGGTTTTAAGCGTTTTTTTCGTCTTTGAAGTCCGAATGGACAGTGTGGTTAATTTTGAAAATGTTGTGTTATGTTATCATATTTATCAAAAATACTAGTGTAGTTTGATTAGTTTGTAGGTACAAAATGTCTCAAGTATTTTTTTTTATTCCACCAAAATTAAAATTCAATGAATATTGTTAGTTCGGTAAGCGTTCTAAGTGAAACAACTTAAAAACGCATCCCTTCTGACGTCACCATAATAATCAAAGGCCCTGTACGTGAGGCAAGATTCAATAAAAGGATTATTTTATAACACAAAGACGTCTTATGTTAAAAAAAAGTTACGTGCAAGTCTTATCGCCGAAGCTTGCGAGTTCTAGTAATGTCGCAATTTTTCAACATCTGGACTAACTGACGTTACAATCAATCACTGAAAAGTTTCTCGGAGACAGATCGCTCGCCTTTATATAATTTTTAACACGGAATAAAGACACGCCAAGATTAAAAGGTGGTGAAACGGCTTGTCTGGGCGGGTTTTTCGCAAAAGCAATCTGTAAACTTTTTCTCGAATTTAAAAATTTAAAAAAATTCTAATATATCTGTATCGAAATGTTTAAGACCTTTTGCTGTATACTATAATTGCACAAAAAAACTTAAATACACCATGATTCCCTAAAATGGTATTAAATATAATCAATTTAGAAGCACCGTCCGTAAAAGTAATAAATCAACTTATTCATCAACCTGTCAACGTCAATACGTACCACAGAAAATATCAGAAATATTCTGCTCTTCTCTGTATGTATAAGAAATATTTATTACATATGTTTCAATTTGAAGAAATACAAAAGTATTTTTAACAATTTTTAGTGCAATAGTCGAATCTTTTTGCATTTATTACTTTAATTTTTTATTATAAAATTTTAAATTAAAATACCGCTCAAGATAACTGATATGTTTTCCTGATGAATCATTTGAAAATATGCCAGCTAGTGGTTTTCGGCAGTACTACGGGTATATTGGTCTTGTTTATTCACGTGATTAAAGTTTATAAACTATGTTCAATGATTTTCGGGACTGGCGTTGCGGTAAACAAGCAGTCAGTGCTGTGAAAACCATCTATATTAGTGGGAGTTGATTTATTTTATTTAAAGCATATTTGTACAGTCGAAATACAAATTTCACACATAAAATTTAATATTCTTCATGTATACAGGGTGGTCCGGATTTTATAAACAAACTTCGGGAAAGTACTAAACAACAAAGATTAACTCACTATCATTTTGCTCTATGAACATAGGCGCAGAAAGCCACCGTTTATGAGATACAGGGCGTTGAAATTAACAAAAATAAAACAATTTTTTTTAAATAACTGGAAAATTGTTTCATCAAATTTATTCAAACTTGATACACATTTTTCGCTATCATACCAAACAGTCGAGCTCAACTTTCAAGTAACACGAAACTATTAAATTAAAACATTTTTTTTGTAATTAGTAATCGTTTATTTATTAATATGAATAGTGCAATTTTAAACTTTATGATACTGTTTATTTTGCTGACATTAACTTTTCAAACGTTTAAAGTTTTTTTTTTTTGTTATGGCGTTAAATTTAGGTGAAGATAACGCATTATTTAATTTTAATTCACTCTCTAAATAATCTCTTTGACACATGACTTGTCAAACATGCTATTCATTGCATGCGCATGCAAAAATGAAAAGCTTCCATATGGACAATGGTTCCCAAAATGTGCATGTGAATAGACACACAGGGTGTCCCGACAAATTTAGGGGACCCGTATTTTTTCTTTTTGCCAACTGGCCCATTCTTTCGGAGTTACAGCCCCCTGAAATCTGCCCCTAAGAAGTCTTTTTTATATCTCAAAACCATGTTGTACGAGAATCACTAAATTTGGTACACAGGGGTTATGACATGCAGAATCTCACAGTGCTACGCTTTATGGCGAGAAACCCCCTTAAGACACTTTTTCGTGGGCCCCCTTGTCTTTGGAACCAGAAAAATTTGGTCGCAAATTTGATTTTTTTTAAAATTATTAGTTAGCTAGAAAGCCATTGAATTTAGAAACTTTTTTGTCTCTTGATGTTGGTTTCGTAAAACGCAATGTTTTTGAGGAAAATGGCGAATCACGATATACATTCGATCACATTTTGACATTTTTCTCGAAAACATTGCGTTTTACGAAAAAAGTACAAACGGACAAAAACTTTCTAAATTTAATGGCTTTCTAGTGGACTGATAATTTTTAAGAAATTTAAATATGCGACCAAATTTTTTTGGCTCCAAAGACAAGGGAGCCCACGAAAAATTGTCTTAAGAGGGTTCCCCGCCAAAAAACGTAGCACCATCAGATTCCACATGTCATAAAACCCTTGTGTACCAAATTTAGTGATTTTCATACAACAGGGTTCTGAGATATAAAAAAAGATTATTCTTAGGGGTGGACTTCAGGGGGCTGTAACTCCGAAAAAGGGGGTCACTTGGCAAAAATAAAAAATACGAGTCCCCTAAATTTGTCTTAAGAATCTGTGACCAAATTTTGTTGCATGAATTTCGGGACACCCTGTATATCTCCATAAACTTTGCCATTTTGAAAAATAACTCTTGAAATCTAATTTATGTACATATTTAAGATTCACTCTGTATAACAGTGTTTAAAATGTGGACTAAGAGTACCAAATTTTGTATCTTTATGTACATCTATAACCAACCGTCATTAAAATTACGATCCGAACCCAAACTCTCTAAACTCAGCGTTATGATTTATTTACCTTACTACTAGTTCCTACTGAAGTAACAAAGCTGAGCAGGCCATAAATATAGATAACGCCGCCAAATTATATCGATTTCGAGCGTGTCTCTCTTACACCTTCGTAAAAAAAGTCGGTTAAAATTGTTGACACAAACTTCGGAGGCTCAAACGGACAAATTGAGGGCTGGAGTCATGTAAACACGGTAAAGCGTCAACGGTAAATAATGTCTCCTTTGACCTTTTACTGTTTGTGTTTGTGGTTATCTTCCAAATATATTTTGAGTCTCGCGCTGGTTGAAAACGCTGATTTGCGTGTTGTTTTCCGTAGATACTCTCCGCTTTTTACGCGGAGGCATACACAATTTTATATTAGAATTAAATGCAATCCAATAGTTCGGTAGCAAATTGCAAACGATTCGTTACTTCAGCTTGACGAAACTGATTTTGTGCGCGATAAGCGCAGATCAAGAAGAGAGTCCGCAATAGGAGTGACAAGGATAGGAGACCTTAATAGTAGGATAGGTACTTTCTGCACAAAAATTTTACTTACGTCTAGTAAATATACTTAGTTATTTATTTAAATATGTATGTAACCTGAGGGGTTATATCCATCGTTACGAACAGTATCGTAATGACATTACATTTCGTGGGAACTTAGAAAGGTTGTATGTTCAGAGAATGAATTTCAAACTTACCGTTGTTATGCTCACATAGCATTTAATCCATTGGTTGTCATACAGGATGTTACACTTCACTCAATGGGACACTCAACTTATACCCCAGTCATTCTACGGGAAAAAGAGCGATTTCAAGAAGAAATTGATCAGTAATCTGGCGACAGGATCTTGTTAGGGACCCCTTTTTTGCATTGAAAAAAATGCAACAAAATTGAAAAAACTCGATTTTTTTTAACATACGTTTATTCGGAATTTATGTATTTTTCATTAACTAACCCCCCCCTAACAAGATCCCGTCGCCAGATTGCTGATATCAATTTTTCCACGTTTTTCCGTGGAAGGACTGGCCTATTAAAGAATGCAAACACTAGATCTTAGGGAAGGTTTTTAGTAACAAGTATAAAATTGAAACAAACAAAACAACTATAACACAAGGGATTTAAATAAACAATATCAATGACCAATTCGTACGTGACAAAGTGACTTCCGAAATTCAGGGAATCGCGAATATATGGCAAAATATGCAATCAAGATATTACTCATTAATAAATCAATCTCGAGACTAGAGTTAAATTCGACTGGATGGTGTGGAAACCCAGGGAGAGCTCCCCGTCTTCAAAATCTCACCGGATTATGATGCCAATTTTTTTTCTATCTCTATCCTTATTTTCTTTATAATTTAACGACTCTTATGGAATTCCTACGCCTTTTCCGTATGAGTTCCCAAATAGTTACCAAGTACTGATCCTCCTTTATCACAGACTAGTGAACTGCAACAAATGCCCACCAGATGGCCAGAAATGTTTTCAAGTCTATTAATTCAATATGCTTTCTAATTTTATGATGGCCTTCTTCTAAGGGGCAGCGACGATTAAGTTTTGTAAAATTATTACTTTTGGTTACAAGGCATGAACAATGAGAAGGAATTTTCTAATTACTCTATCATAAATTTAAATATATCGTGTACAATTTTACTACAAATTCTAACAACTTTTTCTCAGACTGTACCGATATTCACCGTTCGACGTCCAGACAGAGAATGAGCTCCGGTGCTATTCTGGTAACGTTGCTACTCTAGATCTAGATGAATTTGCTCAAGCTGTAACGAAGACGAAACAGATCAAACTTACAGATAGAGTTTAAGATTCGCCCCCGCGTCTCATTCGGTAAACTTCCCGTGCTGGTCTTTTTGTCTATGCATCTCAACGAGTCGCAATAGTTTTTCAACTTCCTGAAAACTGCATCCCAAGTAGCGAATAGTTTCGCAAATAAAAATGGTATAAGCGGAAACTCAATTTACACTAGAACGTGACCTTATTCGAGCCGGGAACTGTTGACGCTTTAAAAATGGAATAAGAGCCGTGTTTTGTTAAGTTCTCCGTATTTTAAATAAGATGCCTCAATACTTGTCTGTTGATGATATAAAATTGCCTCTCAGTAAGTGCTGGTTGCTTGCAAAGAAGCCGTAAATTGCAAATATTTAAAGAATCTCGTAATTAAAGTAAATAACAGGTTTCCGAAATATACAGGGTGTCCCATTAATATTGCGAAAAAATTCAGGGGGAGTTTCCTTGACAAAAAATAAGAAAGTTCCTATAAACCTATGCCCGAAAATGCTTCGTTTCGGATATACAGGGTGTTGAAATTTAGAGAAAATACAAGGTTTCTACTAATATCTGAAGAACCCTAATTCCGATTTTTTGAAATTTGGTGTTTTTGTTTATAAAAACGGTAGACGTCTTCTGACGTAATATCTATTCCAGAGGCGTCCGAGGAGTCACTCCTGTTGATATTAATAAGTAAACATATGAGACGTCACTGCTTTTTCTTAGGTGTCATATGTTTTTCTAATTATGCGATAAAAAATACAACTTTTTTGTCTCTTTACTTTTTTGATATCTTGCTTCGTTTTCGAACAAAAAATTAATAGCTTAAGTGTGTGATTTTAATAAGTACTTGAACTGTGTCGTTGTCAATTCCTGCTTGTCAAAATGAATTACACAAATAGTGAACTGTGCTATATGCATTTTCTTTATGGCCTTGCCAACGGTAATGCATTAGCCGCCCTAATCGTATAATTCTCATCATCCTCATCCTTCACCCGTCTTCATCAACGTCTTAGTGAAACTGGAAGTTTTCGAAAACTTACCGCAGGAAACGGGCGACTCCGCACAGCAATAATCCTACAATTGGCAGAAGATGTACTTCATGAAATTGAGGACACTCCAACAACAAGTACCAGACAGATTGCTAGAAACTTAAATGCAAGTCGTTCTACAATTTTCAGAATTTTAAAAAATAATCTTCTATACTCTTATCATATCCAATGGGTTCAGGCACTTTTACCGACTGATTTTCCGTTAAGATTAGATTTATGTCGATGGACCCGACAAAAAATTGGGGAAAATCCTAAATTTTTAGCAGAAGTACTATTTACGGATGAGGTGAATTTTTCTAGAAAAGCCATAATGAACTTCCATAATAATCATGTATGTGCGCACGAGAACCCAAATGCAATATTAGAAGGCCGTCATCAACACCAGTTTTCACTTAATGTATGGGTCGGAATTGTAGGAGACCACTTAATAGGCCCATTTTTTTACCACCGAGGCTTACTGGAGATGTTTATCGCCGTTTTCTTGAGGATGAATTGACCGTACTTTTGGAAGACATCTCATTGCCATTAAGGTTGCAAATGTATTTTATGCACGATGGTGCTCGACCCCATTTCAGTTTAGCTGCACGTGAATATTTGAATAACATCTACCCAAATCGCTGGATAGGTCGAGGAGGCACTCAACCCTGGCCCCCGAGGCCTCCCGACTTAAATTCGTTGGATTTTTTCCTTTGGGGTCACCTCAAACATTTGGTTTATACGACTCCAGTGCAAACCATAGACGAATTAAGAAACCGCAATGTCGCATCCTGTGAAACAATTAGACATACAGCCGGAATATTTGAACGGGTTCGCCAATCAATTAGATTAGAGTATTTTTTCTTATGTTTCTATTAATGTTAATTATTTAAAAAAATATTATTTAGTGCGTCTCAGGTTGTTACATTGTTTTTCCTTCAAATGTATTGTTAAAGTTGATTAGTAAATAACTAAAACATTGAATTTCTAATTTTGTTTTCTACTTCCCTTAAGAATGTGCATATGAAAGGTTATTAATTTTTTTCTCGAAAATGAAGCAAGATATCAAAAAAGTAAAGAGACAAAAAAGAAAAGTTGTAATTTTAATGGCATAATTAAAAAAAATATATGACGCCTAAGAAAAAGCAGTTACGTCTCATATGTTTACTTATTAATGTCAACAGGAGTGAGTCCCCGGACGCCGCTGGAATAGATAAAATAAATCAAATTACGTCAGAAGATGTCTACCGTTTTTATAAACAAACGTACCAAATTTCAAAAAAATCGGAATTAGGGTTCTCCAGATATTAGTAAAAAACTTGTATTTTCTCTAAATTTCAACACCCTGTATCTTCAAAACGAAGCATTTTCAGACATAGGTTTATAGCAACTTTCTTTCTTATTTTTGGTCAAGGAAACTCCCCCTGAATTTTTTCGCAATATTAATGGAACACCCTGTATACAGGGTGTCCCAGTGTCAGCGTACAAAAATTTACCAGGGGGTAGACCAGACCAAAATGAGGTTAAAATTCTTATAAAATATTTTTCTGCGATACGCTCTTACAGAGTTACAGGGTGTGGTTTAGATATTTTTGGGTGAAGTGTACATCTATTAAAGGTCATTAAAACTACATGGCGCTTATTTCGATCTGACGCCACTGGCAGCCTAGGCCAACTTGTCCTCAAGGTTATGTCTTCATAACTTTTGCATATCCTAGTTTTATGTAATTTGATTACGTTTTCATGAATCTGCAATCGATTCTGAACAAAACTTGGGCTCTTGTCCCATAGCTCAAAAATGAACCGTTTTCGAGTAAATTAACAATAAGATTGCATTAGTTCGTAGAAAAATGCATGTAAAGATTTTATTTCTTGTTATCTAGGAGGTACCTGTCATTATAAAAAACAATGACTTATTCAAGCATATCCATAGCTAGATATTAAGAAAATGATCTCTATAAAAGGTGTAGAGGTCATCAGCGACTTGCTGACCTTAGAATTGACTCGTAGGTCATTTTCAGGGTCACTTGAAGGGCAACTTTTGTTTTTTGAATGGGTTTTCAAATTCTGGCTTTCGGTATAACCAGAAACGAAGGAATTATTTTCGCTAAAGTTTTATTTTCGTCCCGTTTACTTTTCGAGATATATCTCAAAATAATTGTAGTTTCGAGACTTACTCAAATCAACGTTCTACGCGAATTTCAGTGACTTTTTATCACATTCCCGTTCAATTGAATCGTCATGAAAGTAAGAAAAATAATAATTGATAAACATCAATACGCAGTAAATTTATCACTGTTCTTAGTGTATCTCCCGAAACTCCCGAAAATTCAGATAGATACAAATTCAATCGACACTTCCGCATCGATCTGGTTGTCGAACATTTTTTTTATAGAAGACAAAATCGTCGTGCCGTCCTCGCTGAAGGGAGTGCCCAATCTGTCAGCTCTAATTCGGATGCGCCCTCGACTTGTTTACCAGCTGGTCTTTGAAGACCGGTGATTGATAGTCCTTCGAAGGGATGATTAAGGGTTTATATGCCACCTAATTAATCGTGAGTTTATTAGGTTGTGATATTTTGCATCGTCAGATCTTAAACTAAATTAATTTCGACCATGGGCGAGCTCCAGACCTTTTTGTGCTCTGTATTTGCCGATATTACTTTATTTTATATTTTAATCAAGGCGGCTACGATAATTATTAATGTCGCCAGTCACAACTTGATTAATTTTTATAGCGACAAATATTTTTAGAGGACATAAACAGTGTAACATTAAAACTTAGGCTGTTTTAATTTTTTAATTGGAACGTTTGAGTTCTGCTATTGCTACGTCATCGTAGAAGGTATCAGTGAACGTTTGTTGTGACGAGTGCTCATAATCGCTAATCGACGAGAGTTAGCATTGTTTCTTTATATCAGAAATTTTTTTCCATATCCAGCGACCACATCCTAGACAAGCTTTATTTCAACAAACGTGAAAGGTTGGCAGTATCGAGTAAATCGTAAAAACTCGGGGAGGTAAGAACCGACATATCCGCCCCCCATTCAAACAAAATGCGGGAATTACAAAATGCTTTTAAAAGTTATCCTCAAAGCCGGTATTATGAACGACCGGAAGTAATCGTTCGAGGGAAAGTTCCTTTCGATTATGTGTAATGGAAGTATTGTTTTTTGTTGAGAGATCCTCTGGATCCAACGACAAAGTATAAAGTTATTGTGGCTTAAACCTTTAGAAATTTCGTGGGTTGATCAATAGAAATGACGACAGTGGGCAGGACAATGTAACCAATTTAGTATAATATTTATCGAAAGTAAAAGAATTTGATTTCGTTTCATTTTTGAAATTATTTACCTGATATATCCTCTATTCATAAAAAATTATTCCAATATTTATTCCATTAATATTACTTCGTCCACATCGTTATAAAAATTATTTTATGTATGAGTTCTAGAAGCACGTGTAGTTTTTTTTAGTCAGCCAAATTAGTTCTCTGTTTTATCCACCATTCATACCCCGATTAGAATGGCAAAGAACATTGTATGTTCCCAGCAGTAGCTGTAGATGGCGCGATGTGTGTTGAAACTTAAATCAATACCCGCCGGGTTGATATTACAGTGAACTGTACTCAAAAAGGTATGAATTTGAGGGAGTTTCTATTGCGACTTTGTGGTATTGATTTTAGTGGAGTAGAGAATCAGGTTATAAATTTGCAACCTGTATTATCGTCATTGCTGAACTTCACAGGGTTTGCCAAGTATTGACCGCACCAGAAGTTCGTTAGTGGTCTCCTAGGTGGCGGTGTGGCTTGTTTTTATTTGCAGATTTACATTGAGCCCATCCATTGTCTTTGTGTGTTTTTCAAATTAGGTCACACTATGAAATATGTGTTATGAAATTACTATGTAGTAGAATCTCTGATTAATATTACTTTTAAGACCAGGTTTTTAGGTAATCTTTTTCAAATTGTATTAACAATTTTTATCCATGAATTTAAGAATGTAAAAATTCCTGATATCCGCAATATCTAATAAACCGTTATGATCATTCATCAGCAGAACCCCCATACTTATACCGATTTCGAACTTACTAATTCTTATCAGTACGTTATTGGTGAAACCACTGACTTCTTGATCCTATCTTGATGGCAAACTAATGAGAACTAATGACGAATGATCCTAGTTGCGTCTTAGATATTGAGAGTATAATTCAGTGCTGGTCGTGGCATTAATCCGCAGAGCAGTTGTTTGCTCAATATTGTTGTTTGCTATATTACGTGCGAAATAGCAAGTCACTTTCTGCCAGTTTCGCCTAGATACTGAGCAGCAGTTTTCATTCATGAATTTAGCATATTGTTATATCTCTAACATATTTCATTTTCTATTCACTTATATTTTTCTGAATTAATTTTGAAAAAATTAAACTTCTTTTAATGATTTTTTTATTATTACATTAATTTTATTATAGTCTGTTTGGAAATGAAAGAGAGTAATAAATCCCCGAGATAAGAACCGGCCATGGGCGTGGTAATATTTCGTTTCAGGTAATTATCGGGTAACACTAATGCTAACAGGTAATGGGTGTACATTAGTATATTTTACTGGATACATCATAGGGCAGGAGCCAGTGTATTGTGACAGATCAATCCAGTCTTAGAGCTGAATATACGAAGACGTGCTAGTGCAGTAGAGTAAAATTCGACTTGTGTTTAGTGACTATTGTGCCAGTGGATATAATATTGTTTGGGTAAAATGTCGAGCTTATCAGATTACGTACCTGCTAAACGCGTGAAAAGATGTGCGCTGTCTCAGAATGAGAAGATTATTATATTAAATGTATTTAATGCATTGAAACACCAAAATCCTACCAACAGTGTTGACGACATCGTGGAAAAGTGTTCCAAAATGACAGGGATTGGAAAATCGACTATCTACAGACTTTTAAAGGAAACAAAAAATGAACAAGATACTGTAAATCCCCCAAAATCATCTACAGGGAGGTCAAAAGTCGTTATAGATGATTTCTTCAAAAATGTCATTCGCAGAAAAGTACACTCATTTTATTTTAAAAAAGAAATACCAACGCTAAACAAAATTTTAAGTGAACTTTCAGAGGACAACGATTTGCCAAAAATCAGTAGAAGCAAATTATGGGCCGTCTTACGAGAGTTGAATTTTTGCTGGGAAAAGCAGAACAGGAAGTCAGTTCTTATCGATAAAGATGAAATTATTTGTTGGCGAAGATCCTACTTAAGATCAATTAGAAAATTCCGTGACGAAGGGAGGAATATTTATTATCTAGACGAAACTTGGGTCAACGAGGGATATACTGTAACAAAAGTATGGCAAGATAAAAATGTAAAAAGTTTTCGACAAGCATTTTTGGATGGACTTTCAACAGGGTTCAAGGCACCTTCAGGTAAAGGGCGAAGATTAATAGTGACACATATAGGTAGTGCCAGTGGTTTTGTAGATGGCGGTTTACTTTTATTTGAATCTAAAAATACAGGTGACTATCACGAAGACATGAACGCAGATGTTTTCGAAGAGTATTTTACACAGATGTTGGATCTTATTCCTCCGGGGTCTGTAATTGTCATGGATAATGCCAGTTACCATTCACGGCAGACCGAGCGGACGCCTACGACTGCTTGGAGGAAAGCCGATATAATTCAATGGTTATCCGGAAAAAACATTTCTTTTGAAACAAATATGGTGAAAAAGGAACTTTTGACACTTGTCAATCTTAATAAAGATCAGAAAAAATATGTTATCGATGAAATGGCAACAAATCGCCAAATAACGGTACTACGGTTACCACCTTATCACTGTGAACTTAACCCAATCGAATTAGTCTGGGCGCAGGTAAAAGGAGATGTAGCGCGAAATAATACGACGTTTAAATTAAGTGACGTGAAAATTTTGTTAAAAAATTCCTTGGAACGAGTAACTGCAGATAACTGGCAAAGATGTATACATCATGTACAAAAAGAAGAGGAGAAAATGTGGGAACTCGATAATTTAATTGACGTTACTGTGGAACCTATCGTTATCAATCTAGGAGACGAAGATAATTCATCAGAATATTCAGAGGATGAATTTTAATATACCTACTTTTTTATTTTCTTTATTGTACATTTATACAACACTACATTTACTCACCATAATTTGAATTTTCAAAATACATATATTTTTGTGTGGAATAAAAGTCTATTCATTAAATTTAAATAAATATTTTGATAATAATATTGAATAATTTTATTTGAATTACTAAAAACCCTCTTAACCCGGTTATGATGCTTAAAGTAGCCTCATGTTTTGAAATGCTGTTTTTATATTGTTTACTTATAAGAGAAATGGACCGAGAAATTGAAGCGGCATAGACAAAGACGTATTGTCGGGGATTAAATTTTAGCTACCTGCTACAATTTAGTACAATCCGGTCACACAAAGTTTTTTTAAAAGTACACCAATAATACATAATATAAAAATATTGAATATAAGCACCAGTACTACATTTATTTACGATTTGCATACATAATAAGCTTTTATTACTCTCTTTCATTTCTAAACAGACTATACACTATAAATACCTGCAATTGAAAATACATATCCCTTGCTAAATCTACATTTTCATTTCTTAGATTAAAACATTTTGTTACATTGTATTTGACTTCATTTGAGTAAAGAATCATTTTTGATTTATGTTAACACTTTTCTAAATAATGTTACACGTGAAACTTTGTTTTCAAAGCCTTCTGAGTCAGATAACTTAAATATCGTTGATATTTTGAAAATTTTATATTTTCCGCAAATCTACACAAAAATAATAAGAAAAGTATATATTTTTGGAACGCATTTTTAGTCCTTTTTCCGTTTTTTTGAAATAATAAATGGGGTTGTAACTTATTTTAGAAATAAGAAAAGGTCCAATTTTCTCACAATCCTTTTATTTTTAAAAAGACTACCGGTTTCGAGGTCAAACTTTACACCTCATCTTCAGGTCTTACAAGGATATTACAATTACAGGAAAATTCAACCATATTACTATCCAAATATATTAGGATTTTGTCAACAAGATAAATTCCACTTTTTTAAAAAAAAAACTAATTTTAAAGACCAAATACAAAACAACGTTACAAACAGGTATTATTAAATTTAACTCCTGTAATTGTGATATCCTTGTATTGTGACGCATATAACCGCCTAAAGGCTTCGTTAAAAAACTTTATACGATAAGCTAAAATCGCAAAGCCAGACAACTTTGTTTCTGAAACATTTATACACGTGCTCCATTCTAAACACAGAGGCGTGCGGAAAAAAGGCACCACAATATAATAAAATGCGTATATTTAATTTAATTATCTTTGGACATGCAGAACAGTAAAACGCCATCATCCTCTCGCACAAGTACGGTCTTCTGACCTAAACCTTACAATTAGAATGAAACATATGGACTAGTCCTTCCAGTGCTGCCTCCAGGAATGGAACCAAAGCCGCCCCCCTTCGCTCTTCGCCGCCACCTAAGTGGTTGTTAGCGATGTTCGTTCCAAACCAACACTAAAAGGTCGCATTTATTCGGCGTGCGTCCGGAATTCCGATTATGCGGGGGAAAATTAACCCGATCGTCGATGGGAAGGGGTTGGTAGTCTACCTGAAAGTTTGTTAATGGCATCCGGGGAACTCTGTAATCGAATAGGCGGTGATGTGGGTCGGCTGATGCACGCGCTCACCTGCCGCGGAACCGTTAATGAACTTTAATGGTCGCTTTGACATGCAGAAGATGCGACATGTTATGGAAATAGTTCGTAACCTCGACACAGTGTTCTAAGTACAAAGAAAATCCATCATACTTGTGCAATGCCGATTACGTGTAACAACGAAATGTCAATTTGTTGCGGTCAAATAATTTATTTGGAATAAATATATCGTTTATTAATTGTGACAAGACGTACATTGTTGATAATAAACTTATATTAATTACTAAATAGTTAAATTAGTATGCACCAGGTATATTCTAAGTTTTTTGGAATAAATAAATCATTTATTTATCATAATAAAACACATTAATCGTTAATATATCTCGTTATAGTTCTAAATTAGTACGTATTGGGTAAATTCCAAGTTGGCTGTGTATGCCTTAAAAGCGGGAGTATTCCATGTATTCTAAATGAACGGAATTAAACATACACATAGATGTGCAAAAAAGTGCAACCATAAGAGCCACCTTGAATTCAACCAGCCACATATCAGTTTGTAGCAGTGAAATTATTATTTTCAATAAGCAAATAATTTATTTTTTGTTACTAAACAAACGTTGTAGGTAATAAACTTATATTAGCTGTTAATATACCTGGTTATATTTAAATTTAAGTGAAGTTACCACTTTGCCACTCGCACGATTCGGTAAAGTAAAAAAAAATAGTTTGTAAAATGTCTGCAGCAGTAATTATGGAATAAATATATCGTTTATTAACTATCACAAAACGTCTAACGTTGTAGGTAATAAACTTATGTTAGCTGTTGATTAAATTTGTATATTATAGATATATTTTAAATTATTTGTAATAAATCATTTACTTATTATAAATAAAACAATCGTTGTTCGTAATATATTATATATTAAAAGTTAATGAGTTAAATTAGTATGCAGATTTTCCAATTTGCAATTTACTTTAAATTTAAAATGATTAATTGTTTATTTAAGTATGAACCACAAACGAAAATGTAACTTGTGAATTGACGTGATAAACCAAGCTCACAACCTTTAAATTTAATCGCCCCACAAAAGCATTCGACAACGGGAAAGAAATCCTTAATTAAGTCGTTTCCTGCTTTCACTTTCACAAATTCAGCTCAATTTTTTCCGATGGGGCGCATAAATTTACATCTAATTAACCCACAACCCGACCAAACCGTCTTATTATCCCTTTTTTCGAACACCACAAAAGAAGTCGCCTATCAATCTTGAACGGCGACTCCCTTAATCGTTGTTCATTTTAGTCCCTCCCGAAAACGTCGCTGGCTTTTCTGTCAAGACGGGGAAACGGGGCAAAAAGTCGTAGAAAAATCAAGTCGGTAGCGCGACCGCAGTTGTCGCTAGCGAAAATAAAAGAAAATCGTTCGACGTGCAAGGGAAGTACAGCGCACTGATTGGGTAACTTCAGAGGGCAAAAAGTGGAATGGAACTGTTTGAAAGTTAAGGTGGCGACATATGAGCGTTTTTTCTTGTTGCGCACGTCTCTTACTAGTAAGAAAGGAAGTAAATGTACCGGATGGTTCAAACTGGTCGGTTTACAAGAGTTGCTGCGAATCTGTCATAAATTCATAAATAGTGCAAATCTGATAGACGAGTCCAGATTTATATTTTTTTCCGAGAAAGTAACAATGGCGTAAACCGTATCTGTGTATCTGTTTTCGAGCTACAGGGCGTTTCTTGATTTTTGGCTAAACCGATTGGTGCCCTTTTTGCATTTCCCTTTCAAGATATGTTAAAACAGTTTGAAAATTCTACAAGCAATTTTTTGAAATACATTCGAAGGTACAAGAATAAATGTGATAATATTTTTAATTTTTGTGAAATGACCACAACTTGTGTTTTTTATATGGAACCCCCTGTATTTTATTTCAAAAACGGAGGCTAAAGAGAGGGCTAAAAATGCATTCCAAAAATAGGTATATACTTTTCTCATTATTTTTTCTGTAGATTTGCGGAAAATATAAAATTTTCAAAATATCAACGGTATTTAAGTTTTCCGAGTGGCTTTGAAAACAAACAAGTTTGAAGTTTAACATTATTAGAAGCGTGTTAGCACAAATCCAAAATGATTCTTTACTCAAATGAAGACACATACAATTTAATAAAATGTTTTAATCTAAGAAATAAAAATGCGTGTGGTAAAATTAACATAATAATATTTCACATAAAGTGATTCCATTTCAACGGATCCACAGAAATCACGACCAAACTAGAGAATTTCCTAAAAATTTAGATTTAAATACCCATCGATCTGACTCTAAACTAGTAAACAAAATTTACACAAGGCTAATCGGGAAGAGTAATAAAATTATGCTCAATAGCATATAAGACAAAATCCTAATTATATCAGCTAGACCAATAGAAGTAAATAGTGGGGTAACACAAAATATGGTACTAAAAAATTGTAATTTTTTGAGTAAAATGTTAGACAATATTTGAAAATCTCTCACTATTATATTAGATGTTCAAATTGTCTGCATTCTTCTACAATGCACATCTGACATCGTTTAGTAACGATAGCAGTAGCATTTCTAATCATTAAAGGTGTTATTGTTTAAAATGCTTCTCTTATTCTGTTTGCCAATTCTTCAAGGGTATTGGATCTTTTCTTATAAATATTTCTTAAGTATTCCCAGAACCAAAAATCAAGCGGTGTAATATCGCAAGCTCGAGCGGGCCAACGAATGGGTCTATTTGTAGATAAAATTATACAGGGTGATTCACAACTTATCCAAAAAAAATTGGGAATAGATGCGGCATGGAGTCAATATTGTACAAAAAATTTTTGTAAAATCTTTATAGTTTCCGAGAAAAAAATTATTGAAGTTGTAGTGCTTTCAACCATTACATAGCTGGACAACTGTAGTCTCTAGCGTCATTCGTAATACGCATGGAGAGCCACGTGGTCTCAGCGACTCAGATCACTGAAATCCAATGTTTACAATAGTTTTTTAGTAGATAGTGCCAAAAATGGCTTGCGTGTATAGAAACTCGGAGTTGCTGGATATTGTTTTAGTTTATGGTGAAGCAAGAAAACATTTGTATTATGGTGAAGTATTTGTATTATGGTAAAACAAGACAGAATTTGTGTTAGTTCGTAGAAACTGAGAAAGACGGACCCAAATGTGTTTACACGTCGGTGGACAAAATTTTGAACAGTTATTGTGACATCAGGTATGTCAAATTATTTTATTATTTAAAACCGCAAATGAATTTTATTAATTAATAATAACAATAGCGGTAAAATCAGTTAAATTTGCTGATATAAAGTAGGTGCTATAAAATTCTATTTATTCTTTTCCTTTCGAAATTATTTCAAGTTTTTGCCCGTTTTTATCACTGTTGCCGTAAAAGTCACATTGCGCCAGGTCATGTTTTACAGTGGACCAGTTTCCAGTGCCGTGCAGGAGTGTATTTTTAAATAATTTTCGAATAGCCCTTTCTGATTTTTTCTTTACAAAATTGTATTTGTAAGAGTCCCCTGTACATCTAGAATTTTTTTTTGGATAAGTTCTGAATCACCCTGTATAAAATAAAGTATTTTTAAAATAATCACTGAATAATAAAACTCACGAATCCATTTTCCGGAAACACTTCATCAAGATTGTGGGCAGGGACACCATCTTGTTGCAAATATACATATTGACGATTAGCAAGAAGAGCATTGTCTTAATTCAAAAGTCATAAATAAACTTCCTCTGTTTATAACTTTTGATCTAATCAATATTTTTTGAGGCTTGAGGGCTAGCTTTGTAGGTCTGTTGAAGACAAAAAAAAAGTACATTACTGTTTTCTCGTGGAAATGAACGGAAAAAAGTTATAAGCGAAAAACGTGAATTTGCGTAAAAATTATACAATTAATCAGTCTGCCTGTAAATAATCTTTCCCCCATTTCTATGACTGTGGAAACTAATGTGTTATTGTACATAATATTTAGCATCTATAGTGATAAATTCAGCTTGCCAAAACAAAAAGTCGCGAAATGGTCATTTCCCAGCTTATTTTCCTAGCCCAGAGAGATGCGATTTGCGCCATTGTTATTTTCTCGATCACATTTTCTCCATCTATGAGAGATTCGCAGTAACCCTTAAAAACCGACCAATTTCAACCACCCGGTACTTTGTTGATGTTTCATGATAACTGAAACTAGTTATTTCCATTTACTTTGTCTGGTCTCGATATGGAATAAGAAAGACCGAAGTAACGGTCTTCGATGTAAATCTTTGTTGAAATGACTGACTTCACCAAACTTTACGCTGCGGTCGATATTTAAAGTTTTTTTTTTCGCCTAGAACAAAATCTCACAGACTAGCTGCAGACGGGCGGGACTGAATATGTATTAGGGACGTTAAGATATCGATTGATCCGGAGGAACTTAACGAGGGCTGTTGTTTTAAGCCGACTCCACGTAGGGACTGGGTAAAATGACCCTTACTAGCGCAAAACCACCCTGGACCGCCTCGCGGAACGAAACAGGCGTTTAATTGCGTTTGGCAATTTGTTCTCATCTTAATGGAATAATTTTGGACGGATTCCAACAGTGTTTCGTCGATAGCTTTTTCCGGATGTTCCGGTTGGTTGTGTAATCCCTCGCTTTTGGATGTATTGGCCTGGAAGATGGGGATAATTTTGTTTACTGTAAAGTGCAACCTTTTGTCCCAAAGACGAAGTTTGTTATCCCAAACACAGTATAAATGTGTCAGATGTGTTAAGTTTGAGTACTGTACAGGGTATACCGTTGAATGGAGGTCATATTTATGCGCAGACTGTTTTTGATTTTTAAAACACATATAAGTTTGTTTTCGCATATCCTGTATGAAAACTGAACTTTTCTTTTCGCAATTTGCATACGCCAACGTTGGACAGGCTAGAGTAATTTATAACAACCTATCTGGGAACATGTACCTAGTTGGAAGCTACGGCACGCGGCATGGATTTTTGTCAAATCTAATCTTTCTTGATCCATAGATATGTTTTAGATATCATAGAAATTTAGCAATGAAGACACACAAACACATCCTACCATAACGAAACACCTTTACCAAGATTATGCGCTTATACAGTGTATCCCAAAATGATGCAACAAAATTCATATTTTTTTCCAGCTCAGATTTTAAAAAATCGCTGAAACAGGTCAATTAGTAAATAGAAATTGTCACTTTTCTTCAATATTTTCTATTTTTTAAGACATGTTTGACAGACCTATAACATTACCGACATTCTTTTAAAAAGAATTATTGAATTCAAAATAAGATGTCGCAGTCATACAAAAACAATATTTTTTTCAAAATTAATTTCCATGGAAGTTTCATTCTCTGACATACCGTTAATGTCACACAGCTGATTTAAAAAGGAAACAACAGACAACACTGATAAGCGCAACATACATCCGAGTTAGGGAGCTGCCCAATAGCAGCATAGACAAGAGTTAAGTGAGGTTTTAATAAATGAATTATTTATTATTTATTTTAGATTAGTATTTTGAGGAACACGTATTATTAGCCTTAAAAAGTTTATTTTCACACCCTGCTCACTTAGTTTTTGAAGACTAAGATAGCAATTTAGTTGTTGAAGTTAAAAAATAATATTAGAGACCTGGTGAAAAATAGTATCCCTAAACTAAGTAATTGCTATTTTAGAATATATTTCTTAGGAGTGTTACTTTTAATCCCTAAAGGATTATATGCAAGACAAACGAATAGTACAAGTTCGGTTGAAGTCATTAGCAGCAATTTTACATACAATGATACGTAATATGTTAAAAAACACTTTAATCCACACTTTAGTTAAATTAGCAGGTATATCGTAAGTTATTTGGAATAAATAAATCATTTGCCTATTACAATAAAGCATACGTTGTTGGTAATATACTTATATTAATTGTTAATAGATCTCGTCACAGCTCACAGCTAAATCAATATGTATCAGCTCAATTCTAAGTAAGTTATCAAGGTTGAAAAAAAAACTTGAGTCTCCATTTTCGTCTCTTGGTGTGCAATATACTAATATTACCAAAATAAGCACCTAAATTTTATATCTATTCCGTATTCGTATCCTGATCTCACAAAAGAAATCACAGTCGGCGACATATTTTGCAGTATACCGTCGCAGATCGAAAAAAACGGGATACGTCGGTACTTAACGTCGCGAGTTTTAGTAATAATGCGCATGAATTTGCTTGCAAGGCACTCTAGACAGATTTATTGCAGGCAAATTTCCCTGATACGCCTCTTATCTTCCTCAAGTGTGATATATGGCGCTAAAGGGACACTCCATCTTTGATATTATACGGAAAAGATCCCATAAAAGCGCGATATGAACAGTAAGGGATCGATCGATATGCCTAGAATAATATTAATAATAGTAGAACAGATAGAAAGCCAGATAGATAGATAGATCTTATAGAAATACAAAGAAAGTGAGATTTTAATTTTCACTGGCGTTCGTAAAAGGTGTACCAAAAATTCAAGTAAAAAGTAATTTTGATCGATAGAAAACAGAAGTTTTTAATTAAAAATTGGAAATTTATTATTAATTTAAAGTATACAATATAGGGTTATGCATGGAATAGTCTATCGAGTAAATGGCCTACACGGCTTTGCTGGCACATACGCACCCTTTTGACGAAATTTTCCATGATCGTTTTGCATAAATGCTGCTGAATTCCGTTGATACCAGTGGCGACTCGTCGTATGAAGCAACTGAGGCCGGGCCTCACTGTAAAATTTAGCTCTCACATCGTATATTTTAATACCTACTATTTTACTATTAACCTAAATAAACAGTTAGGTAAACTAATTTCCAATAACCTATTACATTTATCAAAAATCAAAATAACAGTAATAATAATTGTTTGAATATTGAATATCTCGCCGCTCGCCGTTTCCATCTGTTACTCTCCACTAGTCCCCACCCCAGTGAGACCAGAATTTCTTAGCTTGTAGGGCGTCACACTTGCCTACAATATACTACAGTTCCCCCTCCACATAAGGAGGTTAAAATAACGCGATTTACGAGGGAAATGAGGCCCGCTTAAAGCGGCTTGTACTTGTAGTTTCAGTTCGCGGTTAATGTACGCACCGCATAGTACGCGGGTTGTGTCTCATGTTAGTGTGAGGGGCACTACAAAGGCTTTAAGGACAAGGCAGGTATTAATTTAAAGTAAATAATAAACAACTTCCTTACAACAGAACAAAGTAAGATTAATTTTAACGTAATTTAATAGATATCTATTATAAATTATTAATATATGTACATAGGTAGCTAATAATGGAGCTCTCTCTCACGATATTCTCTCTTTTTTTCAAGACGTAATGACGTAGACTAGTGCTCTAAACGTATTAAAATCGCTAGTCAAAGAATTTCTGAATTAAGAAATATTTGTAATTATGCGAAAAATACTACTACCAAGTAAACGAGGCAAAAGTTGTGACGAATTGAAAATATTTTCGAAATATATTTCCCTTTAATTAAGTACCTACACGTTTTGATACATGATTTAAATTTTATTGCTTTAGTAGATTCCTAAAAGTAAATATGCAAATTTAAAATGCGGATGAATAAACTTGTTTTATAAAAACATTCACTATGTTTTTAAAATATTTTGTTAAAAGTGGAGGCTAACGAAAAGTTGACGACGTTGTTTTATACAGGGTATTAAAAAAGGGTGTAAAATATTTCAGGAGGTAATAGTATGAACCAAAATAAGCAGAAAATAACAAAAAATAAACATGGGTCCGCAAAGTAACGGTTGCGGAGACATGGACCACTATTCGTTTTTCAAACATTTTATTTTATTAGAAATAAACCGACAAAGGAAGCTTTTAACAAACAAAAAACAAAGTTACAGAAGATGTTCAAAGTGCCCTCCGACCATTTCCAAGCAGGCACGACATCTTCGTCTCAACGATATTCGAACTCTTTCGAAAACACCCTCCTTGGTTTGGATTTCTTGACACTTTTGATTAATCCGTAGCTGCAGCTCTTCCAGGCTATTTACAGGAGT
>NW_019419456.1:420753-424963 GCF_000390285.2 Anoplophora glabripennis
ATTATAAGTAAATTTGCAAATTTAAAAGACCGACGAATAAACATGTCATATATAACGTGATTGGCTGGTTACCTTATGAAAATTTGTTTTTATATTTTTTCATATTTTTTATTATTTAAGTAGGAACATTTTTTTTATTTATTAGATAAATATGTCACTTTGTTTTTTTTTTCTTTTACTTAATTTTATTGTAAATACAATTTTTGTTCAGATATTATTATCAATAATATAATAATAACATAATTTATGGTTATACTAGGGCTATTGGCGAAGATGTCCATAATAAAAAATGACCTGGAAATTTATTTATTATCTGAGAGCGGATTAATAAAATAACCAAATAGTTGCGTAGGTATTATTTTTTATAAAATCTTAATGAATAATCCTGCTCGTAAACATCAGTTTATCTATAACATTGTAAATGCAACTAAACATTTCCAGATGCATTTCGTCGTTTGACCTTGAAAATTTAAACATTTTTTTTGCGGCGCTTTTTTTCTTTCTTACCTACCTAGTAAAATAGCCACGAGCCTCAACTATTCACAATATTACGAGCCGCCACTGGTTGATGCAGTGCTCAATTTCCTCCTTCGAGGAATGGGTGGTCGTGGGCCTGTTGGCATAAACTTTAGACTTCAAAAAACCCCAAAGAAAAAAGTTCAATGGCTTTGATCGCATGATTTTGGTGGCCATTCACCAGAACGAGAAATTACACGACCAGGAAATGACTCATGCAGTAATTCAATTGTTTCTCGGGCTGTATGAGGGGCACTACAAAGGCTTTAAGGACAAGGCAGGTATTAATTTAAAGTAAATTATAAACAACTTCCTTACAACAGAACAAAGTAAGATTAATTTTAACGTAATTTAATAGATATCTATTATAAATTATTAATATATGTACATAGGTAGCTAATAATGGAGCTCTCTCTCACGATATTCTCTCTTTTTTTCAAGACGTAATGACGTAGACTAGTGCTCTAAACGTATTAAAATCGCTAGTCAAAGAATTTCTGAATTAAGAAATATTTGTAATTATGCGAAAAATACTACTACCAAGTAAACGAGGCAAAAGTTGTGACGAATTGAAAATATTTTCGAAATATATTTCCCTTTAATTAAGTACCTACACGTTTTGGNAAATCCTGCTTGTGAACATCAGTTTTTCTATAACATTGTAAATGCAACTAAACATTTCCAGATGCATTTAGTCGTTTGGCCTTGAAAATTTAAAAATTTTTTCTTGCAGCGCTTTTTTTCTTTCTTACCTACCTAGTAAAATAGCCACGGGCCTCACCTATTCACAATATTACGAGCCGCCACTGGTTGATACAGTGCTCAATTTCCTCCTTCGAGGAATGGGTGGTCGTGGGCCTGTTGGCATAAACTTTAGACTTCAAAAAACCCCAAAGAAAAAAGTTCAATGGCTTTGATCGCATGATTTTGGTGGCCATTCACCAGAACGAGAAATTACACGACCAGGAAATGACTCATGCAGTAATTCAATTGTTTCTCGGGCTGTATGGCATGTAGCACCGTCTTGTTGAAACCACATGTCACCTATTTGCAATTTATATACAAAATATTGGATTATCATGTCGCGATAGCGAGCACCATCAACTGTTATTATCTGACCAGGCGCATTTTAAAGAATAATAGTCCGATGATGTTTCCAGCTCAAAGTCCGCACCAAACAGTGACACGTTGTGGATGCATTTGTTTTTCAACAATCACCTGAGCATTTTTATTTTGTTAAATTATTTTGTTTCTAGTTATTTACTATATTTTCTATCCTATTCCTAATTGGGCACTTGCCCTTTGGATATTGGAAAATAAATAAGTAACCTTCATCCGCGGACATCCTGTATATCCATGCCCATTATTAACAGCCTGTACATGATTGTAAGCCTAAATGAAGTAAGAATGTACTAATATTTTATTGAAGCAATTAATATCCGTGTATAGCCGACCGTAACTATGAGTTTTTTGCTGTACCCCCGCCGTTTCGGGCGGACATAAAAAAGGGTCGTAATAATTCAGGCCGATATTAATAAAATATTAACCCGCGCCCCCGACTTGGCCTCCCTTCAAGGCGCGAAGGTGCAGGGTAGCTGCCATTTTCGGGGAAGGCGTAGTAGGAAATTAAACCGTCGTTGTGTATCAGATGGGTTTTGCTGCCGTTTCGTATTTTTTACGGATTACCTGCCGGCGCGTCCCATTCTGTCACGGCGACGGATAATAATGAAATTTTCAGTAACGAGTTATCCGGCAAATTTAATAAATGGTTTTTCTGGGGATCGAAAGCCTTGCAGGAATCTCCAACCGCTCCGTCTTTGTCAGCTTGCCCGACGAAACGGATGAGAACCTTTTATATGTTTTGTTTTTCTTGTCGTGAGAGGTGTGCTGGGTGGCATTGTGCAGGTTCTTTTAAGGAAGCGTTCTACTTCCTATACTTTTAGGTTTAGATTGCTAAAAAAATAACAAAAGCAGCTAAATCACTTTCTTTAAGGTAGGGACAAACATAGTAGCTATTGTCGCAACCTTAAACAATCAGTATTATGCAAGCTGCGTAATAGCTACCATTTTATTATTTATGCTAGCTAAATTATGTTAACCCTTTGTTCCCTGAAAACTTATTCATTAAAAAATTGAGGTAAAAGTTAAAGAATGTTACTTTATTGTGTTTCTAAAAGGTAAAATATTTAAAAATATATAATTTTTTAAAAAAACTTTTTTATTATGCTATGGTTTCACAATGTAACCACTAGTAAATTGTTCACTCCAAAAAATATGAACTTGAATACTACATATTACATATAAGATTTTTTAACTTTACTTTTTATGATACAACGGAAAACAGTTTTTTTCAGTAAGGCACAATCCAACTTTACACGTCTCACATTCCCACCTGGTTCTGTGAGGATCTCTACTAGTGCTACAAAAGGCACATCGTCTGGATGTCCCGTGCTTTGGCATATGCAAACATTGTTCAAACCGTTTTTCATAGGGCACAATTGGTTTGAAATGACTCATTGTAACTGTAGGTGAAGAATTCCTACTCCGCACGTTTTTTTCACCAACGACTCCGATTAAACCTGAAGCTACAGATAACCTGAAAAATTTCAGGTTTGGAACCGCGCACTGCGCTTTTTGTTGAAACAGAATAAAAGAATTGAGAACGCATAAATCTATGAAATGCCAAATAATTCGGTGCCACCATTTCTTAGATTTGCGGTCAATCTCATAAACAGATTTCAACATATCTGTTTTATCAACATAGCCCATATGTTGGTTATATTCCTTGACCATCATTGGGCAGGCTATGACTTGTGAGTTTCCGTCTTTCTGCTTTCGGGCAACAGTCGCTTCTGTTGAAGGATTCTGATGATTTCCCAAAAAGTGAACTATTTTTCGGTCCCTCCACTTTATAAATGCCAGTCCATCTTTGCTAACCCTCCAGTCAGATTGTCCTCGGGTCTGTAATTCTTTGTCAGATTGTAAGTCATTTGGGACATCTTTTCGCTTAGCCCTGACTGTGCCGCATGCATAAGTAAATTCTGCTTTAAGTGTCTTCTGTAATGGCACAGAGTTGAAAAAGTTCCCGTCAAATCTAAAATAACCCTTTGGCCCAAGTCTTTTTCAGGTTGATAATTAATTTTTCCAACATATATCTGAAACTGGCAGACGTATCCATTCTCGTCAGATCGAACCCAGACTTTATACCCTCGTTTGATGGGTTTTAGGGGCATAAATTGTTTGAGAAAACTGCGACCCTTAAAACGAATCATAGATTCGTCAATAGATTGATGTTTTGAAGGGGCGTAAGAAGAACGAAAGGTTTCAGATAAAGTATCTAATAAAAAGCGAACTTTGTACAACTTGTCATAGTTTGGTGAGTCACGAGCAGGCATCACTGAATTGTCTGCTAAATGCACATTTCCCAGAAGCCAAGCAAACCTATCTCTAGACATTGCTAACCTATGTAGTGATCTCGTAGTTGTTCCCTAGACGACCGGTAATCACAATAACTGGGCAACTTTTTAATTCCCATCAAGATATTTATTCCAATGAAAATTTCGATCTCTTTGGCAGAAGTTGGTGTAAATGTAGAGTCTCCACCACGTTTTTGTAAGGCATATAGATTCGTTTCAAACACGATTTTGTCAATTAAAGTTTTGGGAAACAAGTGTAAAAAAAAATCAACTGGCCT
>NW_019419456.1:426537-513129 GCF_000390285.2 Anoplophora glabripennis
TATCCAATAAAAAGCGAACTTTGTACAACTTGTCATAGTTTGGTGAGTCACGAGCAGGCATCACTGAATTGTCTGCTAAATGCACATTTCCCAGAAGCCAAGCAAACCTATCTCTAGACATTGCTGAACCTATGTAGTGATCTCGTAGTTGTTCCCTAGACGACCAGTAATCACAATAACTGGGCAACTTTTTAATTCCCATCAAGATATTTATTCCAATGAAAATTTCGATCTCTTTGGCAGAAGATGGTGTAAATGTAGAGTCTCCACCACGTTTTTGTAAGGCATATAGATTCGTTTCAAACACGATTTTGTCAATTAAAGTTTTGGGAAACAAGTGTAAAAAAAAATCAACTGGCCTCTCCAGACCATCTGGAACTTTAGGACCAGTTTCCTCCGTAAACTCCTTGATATTGGTAATGCAATACTCCGCTGACTTGGTCCAGATTGTCTTTTTGGCTAGTTCCCTATCTCTCAAAAGAGAAAGGGGAATATAATCTTCCTCGTCATCAGTAATATTCTCTGTATTGTCGGCTCTTGGAAGCTGGTCTGGCTGGTCGTCTACAAATATTATTGGCAAATTCGATATGTCAAACAAATTGTCATCGTGCATTGTCTCATCTTCGTCACTACTCGGCTCCTCTGACTCGCCATCTGAAGGAATAGTCTCCAATAGTGTAAATAAATTGTCTGCCGACATATTCTCTAGCTCTCTGTATGAATACACTTTTTTTCCTGAAATAATAAATAGTTTCCTAGTGGTTTCAGCATGAAACCGGCACCGTATATCATGAATATAGTTACTGCAATTTAAAAATTATTGATAATAAGGTGCCTTTATCATAAATACAAATGTTATCAACATTGTAAAAACAAAAAAACTTACTTGCCATAGCGAAATAATGTAAAAATCACAGGATTTGCGTATAGTCTTTGGCACTAACCGACCGCTCTACAACAGGTGTTATTACCGACTAATACGTAAATTAAAATGGCGAAGCGCGGTAAAGTTTAAGTAGGGGGAGCCTCTATACGTTATGTCTTTGTGTTGGTTTCAATCAAATACCACTGGAAACGTAGCGAAAAATTCTTGTGTCTGTGGTTTTATAGTGAAACCACTAGGGAACAAAGGGTTAAAACAGAAAATACACAGGGCTCTAGGTTTTTACTATGTTCGTTATAAACTTTAAGCATTGTGTGAACGTAAACACAATGCTATGTTCGCTAAGTTCGCTATTAGTACAACCACTATACTATTACTCAAAGCGTTATATCAGCTGTGTTTCCTATGCTCGCGATTTGTCTTCAATACAGCTTCCAGTGCGTGTTATGAGTATTAAAAATAGCCACTATTGTTTTACTACTTACTATGTACTACTACTTGCTATGTGTCTGAAATTCACACGTAAGCTATGTTCGCTTTAGTTATTAAAACAGCCTGCATTTCTATCATATACACCGCCATGCTAGCTATGTTTGCTACGCATACAGCCAATATTAAAGCGCTATGCAAGCTTTAACTACGTTCGGAATGTTTTTAAGATAGCTACCACTGTGTACTATGTTCGATACAGTTAAAATAGCCAGTACCAATCACAGAGAATGCTATGTTCGCTATGTGTATTGGAAATAGCTATCACTGTTTTATGCCAATCCCACAGCGCTAACCTAAATGCTTTGCTCGCTGTGTGCTACTGTTTATGCACGTGAAACGCTATGTTCGCTTCAGTTGTTGAAACAGTCAGCACTCCGACCGTATATGCTAGCTGTGTCTGTTACGCTCTAAAAAAAGCGTCTTAAAAGCAGCTACCATGTTCATGCTGAGACCACAAGGAGCGCTATGTTCGTTAAGTTTGTTACAGACATTAGAACAGCCAATATTTCGACCACGCAAAGTGCTATGCTGTTACCCTCGCTATATGTATTAAAAATGTCCGATAGTTTTTTGCCAAGGCGACAAGAACGTTATTCTAACTAATTTTCACTAGGTCTGCTATAGACTTTTAATTAAGGTGCTAAAACTAATCACCTTCTGTATTATGTTAAGCCACAGAGAGCATTATAGTAGTTATATCTCGTTATACACGTTAACTATATTTATACTAAGACCACACTAACGCTATGTTCGCTTCAGTCGTTAAAACAGGCAGCATTTCAACCACATAGAGCGCTATGCTAGACATATTTACTATGTTTGCTATGGGTATAAAAAATATTTTCCAATGTTTTATGTCAAGCTCACAGAAGACACTATGTTTGCTATAGAAGTTCAGAAGACCCCACAGAAAGCTACGTTTTCTATTAGCTACATATGCATTAGATGTAGTTAGAATTGTATTACGTCATACAGAACATTATATTTACTTGTTACATTTTAAAATAGCTACTATTAATGCTAGGATCGCACAAAGCGCTATGTTCGCTTGAGTCGTTAAAACAGCCAGCATTACAACCATATATGTAGATATAACGCTATGTATATTAGCTATGCTCGCTGTGTGTTATATTCCGTGTGGTCGCACCAATTAAAAAGAGTGGCGGTGACTTTTAATGTAGTGTGTACTCTACTGAATACAATTCTCTTATATCTCTATACTAAATCCTGTAGAATATAAATTAGAGGAAAGCTAATATCATGAGAGTTCAAAGCATTTCTTGACCAATATATGCTCTTTGACATATTTCTAATTTACCATTAAACCGCTTTAAATCTAGGTTAAATCTGCAACAAAAAAAATTGAAACAAACAGCCTATTTACGATCTAGCGTCCCGAACAGAAATATTAACGTAACTTTACGATTCCACCTGGGATTCGGAGTTGGCAGGAGGCCCGATATGTGGCTCGTATCAAATTTCATTAAAATTATCAGCGTTTCAATCGCGGCAAATAGGGAATTAGCTCGGGGACTCGTGACGTACCGGGGACCGTTGCACAAACTTTCCTTTCTGGCGTTGTGCGGCGTTATCGCGTTGCGGGGACTGATAAACGTTTTTGTGCGGACGCCGCCGTGTTAAATTTAACGTTTAGAATACATTGCAGCCCTCTGAATGCGCCGCATCATCCCGAGTTGGACGATTTTAGTCTAATGGGGCGGTAAAACTGGATCTCGAGGCGAGTATAACGGGATCGATTTGAAATAATAGTAAGCCTCCCCTTCCTCCACATATAAGAAAGAACGTAGGGGAAATATTTTCATACCTAATTAACATCTTGGGATGGTGATTTTCAAGCACGTCACGCGGCGGGAAATTTAAAAAAAAAAGTAGGGCGCCGCGTTAAGGGAAGTTAAGGGGATCATTTGCTTATTTTTTAAAAGGTCGAGTAATTTTTTTTCGATTTTCTGTCTTTATTAGGCGTTCCGAATACGTGGTTAAAATTAATGACATTATGACTGAATCACCCTGTATATGTCTCTTTTGCTAAAGAGTTATTAAAATATTTACTTTTCGTTTACCTTACAGTACAATTTTTTCTCCTCAATTGGGTACGATAAAATCGTACTTTCCAATACGGCAGTCGAATTAATTTTTAAACTAAAATATCGTTCTATCAACCCTTTCTTGTTTAATATATAAAATATAAATCGCACTGCCCTTAAGGAAAAATTCAACTTCGTTTCAAATAACCATTTTTCTGGTCGAGAAAAGATATCGATCTGGAACTTCGGGGTAAAAGCTATAAATCAAATACATTCGGAGCAGAACGAGAAACATTTCTTTTAGGAGAAAAAAGTTCCGGATATATGTTTTTTTTTTCTTTTAACTCTGTCAGAAAATAAATATTACTAAAGAACGATGATTTACATAATTTAATCTATCGAAACGCATCATGTATTTTCGTAGCTTTTTTTACAAATTCGTTCAGAACTTAAGAGAACTGAAAAAATTATATCTGTCACTGAATCATGGGGTTAATAAATGTTTGTAGGCTAATAATAAAAAATTACTTTATTTTTTTGGTTGAAAAACAATCACAAATGTAATCGAATCTAAAAATGATTTTCGCAATCAATATTATGCTGCAGTTCTGTCACATATGCAGACGTGTTAAGTGTTGTGCGCAGTATCATTCTGGTTGTGAATAATTTTGTAAGAAACAAATTACAAGAATGAGATTTAAGTATTAAAAAAAATATCTGCAATGTGGTGACAAAAGAAAACCTTTATTTCACAAAATGGTCATATCCAACATTTTTTTAAGGGTAATAGTACGTATTCTCCTGAATACGAATCTGAAATTCTTTTCTTTTTCAATCAAATTAATCGAGTCGAGTTATAATTAGTTTTTTAAATGTATTTTTATTCTTGTGTCTTGGGGCACCCGGAATTTGCATGTTTACACCATCAACGTTGCCAATTGTTTTTAAATCAACCTACATTGTGAGAAGTGACAATGAAAAATAATTTGGTAAAACAGATAGCCTTTGTATAATTCAGCGGTGTGTCATTTTAAAGTCACCAGGAGCAAAGAAGACGATATCAGATAGATGACGCCGACTTATAAGTACCGAGTAAGAAAATGTTTCCCAGATTCGTTCAACATTGTAGCTCGTCNAGTCGAGTTATAATTAGTTTTTTAAATGTATTTTTATTCTTGTGTCTTGGGGCACCCGGAATTTGCATGTTTACACCATCAACGTTGCCAATTGTTTTTAAATCAACCTACATTGTGAGAAGTGACAATGAAAAATAATTTGGTAAAACAGATAGCCTTTGTATAATTCAGCGGTGTGTCATTTTAAAGTCACCAGGAGCAAAGAAGACGATATCAGATAGATGACGCCGACTTATAAGTACCGAGTAAGAAAATGTTTCCCAGATTCGTTCAACATTGTAGCTCGTCCACCCTGTAACATTAATATATTTGTATATTTGTGGATATGTACAACGTAAAAAATGTGTGTTGGCAACTAACAGTGCACGTGGTTAGAATAGGGAGATAGTGCTGGTCAAGGGTGACGAAGCGAAATGAGTCGGTGGTTGTCTGGCTTTTGGAAACAATACATCTAAGTTGTCATTAAATTACAAACGAACTCAGTTAAAGGCAGGTTACAACATTTAAGGGATTATGTGAGCTTTGAATGCCAATACTCTAATGTTGGAAAGGAACAAACTCAAAAAATGTGAAATTAGCAACCAGACATTTTAAACGCCGTGGAAGAGGATCCTGGTACCAGTACTCGAAGATTAGCCACAAAATTTCAAGTGTTATGTTATAAAAATCAAATGAGTAAACAGATTATTTATTTTTATGTATTTCATTTATCGTTATTGATTACTGCTCGAGTTTTCCGCTAATTACTTGTTAAGTACTGTTTCATAGTTTAGGTTACTTAAAAGAATTAAATCTTCATTATTTTTTCTTTAAATATGAGGATTTGACAACAATGCACAGCCCAGTTTTCAATTGTGCATGCGCTGAGAGTAAAGCGCGCCGTTATTTGGGATTCAGCGGCGGGGTATGAAAATTACTAACAAAAAAGGTTAAAAAACTATGTCTTCACGAAAAAATTAGAAAAAAACTATTGATACATGTTTCTAAAGGTCAAAAGAAGCCTCTGTATATACAGGGTGTTTCTAAAATAGGGTTCCAAACTTCTGCTGCGTTTATAACTCATTAAAATAAGCCAAAAAGTTCCTATTAACACGTGCCCTAAAACGCACCCTTAGGAGTTATATGCCCTTAAAACGGATCAGACAAAACTGTGTTTTTTCTGTTATTGACAAAACGGTCGCAAATAAATAGAAAAAAATTTATGGGTCTCACATAAATTTTTACGTTAAATAACATGGGCTACTCCGTTTTTCGACATGCAAATCATATGCGTCCCATTTAGGTTGTGAAGGGGGTTTTCGGCCCGTAACTTTTTTTATTTCAATTTTTTTACAATTTTCTCTACAGATTTATAAAATCTTATCAATTTTACGTAAAAAATATTATCTTTGTCCAAATCGATATTTCCAATGGTTTTCGAGTAAATTGAGTTTGATTATTACTCTGCTCTTTAAGCCAAAAATTACAAAAATCTGTTTACCATGGCAAATAAAAGACTGACGTTGCCACAACGCTTAACAATTTAAGTTATTGATAAACTGTCAATTGAGCTTTGCAGTGTTTAATTAGTAAAAGTGGTGAGTGGAAAATTTAAGTATACAACATTATTGCAACTCATAAAATGGAGTCATATTCAAACACGGAAATGGCAGATATGCACTTTATGTACGGCCGTGCGGCTGGAAATGCATCAGAAGCGAGGCGTCTGTATGCGGCAGCATACCCGAATAGAAGACTTCCTTCTCGACAGGTATTTCAGAGGATCCATCAACGTTTAAGAGAAAATGGTTCGTTCCAACCAAGAGTAAATGATCGTGGCAGAGACAGATTTGTAAGAACACCGGTGATGGAAGAAAATGTATTGAGAGCTGTGCAGGACAATCCAAGGGTTAGTGTAAGAAGTGTCGCACGTATGCATAACATAAGTTTTTCCGTAGTTTGGCGAATTCTTTGCGAACAACTACTTCATCCTTTTCATATCCAGCGTGTTCAAGCTTTAAATCCGAATGACTACGAACCACGTCGGCAGTTCTGCCAATGGTTTTTGCGAAAATCGAGGCGGATTCCGAATTTTGCATCTCTTATTTTGTTTACAGATGAGGCAAGCTTCAGTAAAGATGGTTATGTCAATTTTCATAACGCTCATAAATGGGCTGATGAAAACCCACACAGCATATTTCAGTCCAGACATCAGATTCGGTTTTCCGTCAACGTTTGGGCAGGCATTTTAGGCGATCGGCTAATCGCACTGTTTGTGTTGCTTAATCGATTGAATGGTGAAGATTATTACAATTTTTTAGTTGACTTGCCTTGACTTTTGGAAGATGTCCCTTTAATTGAACGCCAAAGCATATGGTTTATGCAGGACGGGGCGCCACCTCATTACCTACATAATGTAAGACAACACTTAAATGAGTTGTATGGAGAAAAATGGATAGGCCGAAGAGGTCCTGTTCCCTGGCCTCCACGTTCCCCTGACCTTAACCCCCTGGACTATTATTTGTGGGGTCAACTTAAGGCAAAGGTTTATAAAATTTCAATTGAGACCATTCAGCAACTACGGGAGGAAATCAAAACACCTAGAATTTTCCAAAGAGTTCGCAAATCATTGAAGCGTCAAGCTAGATTATGCATCGAAATGCAAGGTGGTCACTTCGAGCAATTTTTGTAATTTAACTTATTATTACTAATTTTAATCCCATTATTTTCTATTTCACATTTAGCTAATGTCATCGATTTATTTTAAAATCGGGGAGGGGCCGGCATAGTATTATTTACTGGGCAGAATTTGTTGTTTAACAGCAGAGTCCAAAACCGTGTATCGGTGTTTTTTTGTACAAAGCTTAGAGGTGCGTAATATCTGCAACGAATTGAGTAATTCTTACACAATGTGTTCTCACTCTCACATGTTTCCAACTAAAAATTGTATTGTTATACCTACTTATTTGTTAAAATCTTAACTTCACTCAACATTTTAAATTGAATTTACACAGCGTTACTATTTACTGTGCATCTTTCTTTCGCTCACTGGGTAGGTCGTTACGAGCCGTTACGAGTTTTTTAGACAGGAACAATAACGAAGCATCGTCGAGCAGAGTCAACACTCTCTCTTACGAGCGAACGAATAAAAAAACAAAGATAAGACAACTTGTCCCCGCCAAACAGTCGCATATTTCCTAAATCGGCCCGGGGCTGCCTTTGTATACAAGGAACCGCACAATAGGCGATCGGGGTTGCTGATATCAAATATTTGAAACCCCGCAACTGCTAGAAAATGACGGTTGGACCGAGATCAAATCCAGGGTAGATGACAGACGTTGTTTGTTTGCGAAAAATGCACAGAAACGTAAAAAGTTAAGCTAGGTGTGCGAGACGCACAATCGTCATTCTTTCTTGTTAACAGGGGGTCGTTTTAATAAACCTATACACAAACAAGGGTCTGACGTTTAATTCTGGGCCAAGTACGTGTTGTTGATGGTGCCGTATATGAAGCGGCTAACTCGATGAATGGATGACTAAAGTTTGAGAATTAGGTCAGAAGTCGTATATATTTTTCAGGAAAATCTCCAGCGATATATTACGACTGTAGGAGTTATTAGATTCTCGCTTCAATCCGCGTAAAAGTAATTGGTTTTTAACTTCAGCTATATTTTAGTAGTTTTAAACAGCCGTATATTTATGATTAATAAATAATGTGTTTACTGCTAATAAATCATAGTAATTACTAAAAAGTAATACTTACTGTATTGTAACACAATGCTGTGCTAAATTTTCATTGGCCTTATGTTGCTGGAGTTTAGAACTACCTCCGTTTCTAATTATGGACTTGGAAGTGAGAGCGTTTTCCTACTGTCCCAGAGGGTTGATTTCGTTTCTCCACAATCCGCGCCGCAATATAATCAGGATAATAGCCTTAACACCTGTTCATTATGTTAGGCGATCGAACAAAGCTCAATTATAGCCTCTATAGTTCGGCAATTAGTTGCTGGTGTGGCAATTAGTGAATACAGAGAATATTGTCGCGTTCACCACCAGTTGAACTTTAAAATATTGAAAATAATTAGTGGGAACAAACACTGTCTTCTCGCTTAAAATAAACAAAAAAACCTTAATTGGCATGGGTCCTAAACTCAACCATTTCCGAGAAAAAAAATTATCAAAATATCCAACTTGATGTTCGATTAATTAAGGATTATTGACATAACTGCGTGCATAGAATACCATAAAATACAATATTTATCACTTTTTTGAACTTTATGGTTAATTCTAAAAAATAATTAACGTAATAAATTTAAAATTCGATAAAATTTATATTGAGCAATGTGACAACGGCGCGGCGGATAACACGAAGTACTAAGTTGTCCAACAATACGCAAATCAGTTGGTATCTGGAATAGGACCGTGTCTGAGTGTCTTTTGCGTGCCACTATTTCCTTTTCTTGAGGCGCGAAAATGGTGGTGGACATTTTGAGCATATCGTCGCCTTAGTAAGAAAAGCGCGTAATTCCATTGATCTAAATTTTACAAGAGAGAGTAAAATGTTTATAATTACAATATTGTACATATTTAAATTGTTCAGCAAGATTATTATGTTCAAATATAATGCCGTGAATATAATTTTAAATTTTAAATATATTTTTTTATATTTCTGGGACTTTTAATTGGATTTGCGTGATTTTATATATGAAAAATACTTGGTAAGGTATAAAAATTATTTGTATTAAATTTTTGTATGGATAATTGTGAACGTCGCGCGTTGTCCCCATTATTCATTAAGCACAAATAATTAGTAAGAAACTTATTTAGAAAAACCGGCAGATTATTAGCAGAAATTGGCGTATCTCATAATACAAACATAAAAATCTAAGTAAGAAAAACGCTTATCTCCAAATTGTTATGAATTTACTATTTAATAAATGCTAAACCCATAATTTGTACATACTAAACTTACGAAAACATATTTAAATGTTAATACAAATATTTCAAGCAAATATGAAGGCTTTTTTTCGCGAGTGATGTCGTATGTTGTAGTATGTGTAGTATGAGTGAATATTACGTTTTTGCGAGAATAGTCAGTCATTTAAACTACTATGTGACGTCACAAGTTTAGATCAAATGACTGAACTCTTCACCCTTCAGCTGAATATTCTGTTGGTATATTCAACTAGTATTGTCAGCCGGTAACTTAACCTTTTTCTTTTTGACATTTTGTTTGAATGAGGATAAAAATCGTTCAGCAAAATGATAGTTTCTGATACGGCTGTGGAAGTGGTCAGTTTAAACTATAGAGGCACAGATGTTTTAGTAAACGTAGACGTTGAAACAGCAAATATTTTACTTAATGGTAAGATTAATTTTTTATATGGGACATATTTGCGATCCACTTTGCTTCAGGATTATCCTCTTTCTTTTTTGTGACCTAGGCCAGAGATAATATTGGTGGAATCATTTGTAATTCAGGTCTTTTTCGTGTGAATTACATAAAAAACCGACATAACCTCTTTCTAGTAATATTTTTTATAAAAAATTTAACGTACTTTTCACGCTTTTTAAATTTGCCACTTAAAAATATTCCAAAGAAAGCATTGATATATTCGTTCAGTTTTATTCGAAGCAAATACATATATTATATAGTGAGATATAACACCAATTCCCACAACACTAGATTACTGGAAGCAATAAAGGATGACAAATTATGGTTACTGGTTAGAAGTTAGAAGTTAGAACCCATATGTCAAAGTCTTCAAAGTACATATGACAGGCTGCAGGGCTACACCACTGAATAGTGAATATATACATTTTCGCGATCTGTTCAGGTTAGACAAGGTTACAAATAAGATTAAAAGAGATAGAAACAGTAACTACAAGTCATACGTATTCACCAATATTCACTCGCGAAAAAAAGCCTTATGTATCTATTTACCTATATAATAGAAATAGTCTTATCAAACACAACACACACACCTCTGGATAACGTATGAACACTGGGAGTTATGCAGCTTTCTATTCTTCTAGGCGAGAATATACTCATACGCGATTTGCACTTGTCGAAGTAAATTAGTTTGCCGAGTTACATACTTTTTTAAGACACGGGTTTGATTATCAGCTACAAGATGGCATTAAAATTCGAATGAATGTTTCATCGTTCTTGAACTCTTTTTGTTATTCGGTCAACAAACGAGGAACAAATTTTATCTGCTCCCACTATGGTAAATAGACTATTAATACATTGTTTTTAAGGAGGTAAGTCGTAGAAGCTAAGGACAACGGGAGGTAAGTGAGATAACTTACCTCCCTTGGGAAAAAAGCGATTTCGAGTTATAAATGCATATTTTATGAACATTATTAATTATTATAAATGAATATTTATAGTGATTGCATTTATTAACATTTATAAAATCTGGATAATTATTCCCTTCGCGTTTATTATTTGTCACATTTCTCTCAAAATGATTTGACCGCTCCATTTCAGTCACCGGAGGCTCAATATTATTTGACTGATACATTATACAACACGATGCGACGTACTACTAGAACCTGGTGTTGAAATGTCATTGTAAAAAATCCTGTTGGCTATTTCATTTTTGTTACTTAAACCGTCAGCAACATAACTTTCTGCAATTGTGGCTGATTTCCACCCACGATGTCTCTTGATTGCTAATACATTAATTCCTGTATTAGCCAGTAACGTTGCCGATGTTCTTCGGAATGAATGGCCTGTATATGTTTCAGGATGTTCTAATTTCAAAAACTGTGCAATCTATCTTATTAGGAATCAAGGAAATGGTATTCTTGCCGAATGGTTGGTTGTAACATCTACCTGCTTTATAGCGCATAAAAAAGTGTGAAATTTCAGTTTTAATTTCCAAACTAATCTTGATATATATCATGAGAATTTCTAGGTGGGAAACAGAACTCAAACGAGAAGTAATTGTACGTGACATACTATTTTTAGAATCTGGAATTGTAACTACAATAATGTCATCGCTTTTTAAATTGACGTTATCCAAAGTAAGTTTGCATAACTCTTCAGGACGGCATGCTCCTGCAGTGCCTAAGACCGTCACTACGTTTATTAGCAAATATGTGATATCGGTCGCCTGAACGAGATAATTGTCTACGCCTCCGCCTTGTGGTTGGATTTTATTGAAATAGTTTTTTGGGGTCCCCGGCTAGTGAGACTCTTGGGAAGGCGTAGAACGTTGTAATGTGGAGAACACTAATTAATATTTGACGAACTTATTAGCTTTCTTTTGTTTTATGCGAATTCTTTTTTGGGTTGAGACTTTTTGTAAAAAAGTCACAAAAACTTTCGTAGAATAAATAAAAGTCGGATTTATGGATTTAATGTGGCCCGAGATTCAGTTGTCGATTCGTTTGGTGGAGCGCGGTGTAATGTGGCTGACTAAAACAACTAAAGATTCGAAAACTCAAAAATAAATGCAACTGCCGAACTAGTGCTATAATTGCTACTGACTGCTGTATGATGACCGCGAGGTGGTCTAATTAATTTTGGTCGGACGAGGGACTGAACGCCGTTCGCCGCTGCCTGCGACGTTCTGTAGGGCCCCCTGCACGGAGCGATTTGTGCTCGTTTTACATTAGAATTAATGTAAAATCCTTGGTTCGGTGACAAAATCGTTGACTTGTTCTCTTGTTAAAACGTTTGACTTTTTAGGTGTACAGCCGTCATTCTTACGTTTCAAAAATGCTCACAGCTTGGGGTATTTTGATATATGTATCCACGTTCTCCTCTATGAAAGTAGTTGACTTAATTATTGAGTATTCACTCCACAAACTCGCCGGTGACTTTAAAGTTCTTGACTTCTTCATGAAACACGCTAGCAGTGCATTTCAGCAACACCAGTATTTTTGTTCTGGCACCATTCTTTGAAAATTCTATATGCTCATCCGTAGCGCACTTTCGACTTCTCGGGTAATAAAAATTCACAGGCAAATTGCACTTTCTATTTGAAAATCACTCATTTAGAAATAATTGCAGCAAAATTGCAACTTTTGTGTTGCTTTGTTTATAAACACCTAAGAAACGATGAAATCCACACAACCAAGGCGACTTTGCAAGATTTCGAATAATGTCAAAATGAATGGATTAAGAAATGTCAAAAATAAAACCTAATCTTTATTTCATGAACCATAAAGAACTGTGGGAGCAGATACATCACGCAGCAGTTACGTATAATTTACCAGTCTCGGACTCGCCAGCCTTCGCTCCGCTCGAGCGCAAAATCGTCCTCGACTGATAAATAATATTTACCTCCTTTATGGTGTAAACTATTGCGGCAACTCAATCCATGTTCAACTATTCAGCCAAAATTTCATGGCATGACCCAATTGAAACGCCAACCTCTGTTTGATATTTATTGAATATTTGATTTTCTGAGCGTGGGTGTCATCAGTTAATGTCGAAGGCCTTCCTGGTCAAGGATCATCTTCAATCAACCACTTTTATACCCGTGAAATCCATTCGCAACATTGCGTACGACCCAGAGCATCATCTCCGTAAGCTTGTTTCAAAAGTTGAAACGTTTCCTTGAATATTTTCTCCTGTTCCACACAAAATTTTACGTTGCATCGTTGTTCCAGAAAATCGTAAATTTCAAAATTCGTCACTAAACAGGTTGCACTGAAATCACGAAAACGTAATGAGATATCAACAATCCAAGAACATGTGGTTACAAAGGAGGTTATACCCAACGCAATGCTGCTAACAACAGATCAGTTTTTAGTACAGTGATAGGGTGATTATTTAAATTTTTTAAATTACTTGCCTTGGGCAGTGAGAAAAATCCCATAAATTATATTGAAGTGACTTCTATGTTATACGGAATGAGAAAAGTAGTGTAAATATCGAAATAGATATTTTCTAATTTATGGCGAAGGAGCTGGTTATAAAATGTAAAATCCATAATTATTAACCAAGTCTATTATAGATATATTTGTTCGTCAGGTAACTTAGCAAAATTGACGCCAAATTCAATTCAGTTTTGTATTCAGCGTGTTCAAAAACATATAGTCCGGTGTAAATAGACAATGAACGTAACGTAACGTACAATAATTCGGATAAAGTTGAAAATTGGTACGAATGTTGGGAACACCATTATAAAAGAAATGTGAAAAGTCCCCATCGATCCCACATCTGCAAAAAAATTTATTCAAGTTCAAATTTCGCAAATACTTATAGGTTTTTACATTTTTAAGCCAAACGGTAAGTTTTATCATAAAAATAGGTCAGACAAAAATTGTTGATTATGCAATTTTCTATATAAATTGTTCTTTCATTTTTTTCCCTACGAATCACCATTTCTAAAATATAGCGATTCTAAAAGTTGTGTTCTCCATAATGTGCACACGTTTCTACGCCATCTGTGAGGTAGTGTACTTGATGCGTTTTTTTGAACGTGGTTTCCCCGGTAGGCCTATTCCACGATCTATTGTGGTCCTGTTTAATTAAATAATATTGTGTTAAATAAAAAATGGTACTATTGGAAATGATGAAAGCGGTGTGAATTATGAGTAATTGGGGAAACTATTCGTCTGATTGATAATTATCTAATGGAATTTCAAGGGTAATTTCTTCTTCTCTTCCTCCTTCTTCTTCTTCTTCCTGCTGGATACAAGTAAAGTTCTAATAGCGATGCATCAGATGTCTCCTCGCTGATATCGTAAGAATCCTCTTCTTATGGCGATTCAACATTGGAGCACGACTGACCTTGACAACTGATACATGCTACTGAACAATAACTACACCCCTTTTTGCAATTGCAAAAAATTGTATAGAGAAGTTTTTCCGGTGCGGGTGGGAGTAAAGTCTGGATTGGTTCCAATTTATTGTCAATTAACTTCCAACCCCAGACTTCTGCGTCCAGTTGATTACCAAGCCACACTTGAATTTGATAATATACCCGAAATAGATGTTGATGAGCAGAAGCAGAGGTTGGGGGAAGACAAGCCAATTGCACTCGTTTATTGTTACGAGTATTTTTTACAAAAGTATCGAAACTTATCTAAGCAGGTAATTTTTTTGGAGCTATCCATATACAGAAAGAAGGAAGGGAATTCCGTTGGTGATTACAGCTTGTGGAGTACAGTTACTGTCTTTAAAAACTTTAGCACAATTAACTAAATCTTGTTTTTCAAACAATTTAAAAACTATCGTTGTACTTACCCCTGCTGAAAATTTCATTTCTCAGAAATGGTAATACTTAGGAAAAAAGTGTAAGCAGAATTTTTATAGATAATTGCATGATCTACAATTTTTGTCCGATCTATTTTTATGATAAAACTTATCGTTTGGTTGAAAAATGCATAAAACCCATATTTGCGAATTTTGAATACATTTTTTTGCAGATGTGGGATCGATGGGGACTTTTCACGTATCATTTATAATGGTGTTCCCAACATTCGTACCAATTTTCAGCTTCATGCGAATTATTATAAGCTTACCCATATTTTTTGAGTTACCTTGACCGGGTTAATAACAATGACACGGTTTGATCAAAAGAACAGACCACTTTTTCGTTTTGCATACCGATGAAATTACAGCAAAATCGACCTGTCTAAATAACAATGCTCATGTTAATTGTTTGTTTTAAATGTTATTAAAACACTGCGGGGTTCAAAAAAAGTTATTCGACCTAATTATGTTTTTGTGAAATTGTTAATTAATGAATATTTCAATCATCCGACCGTTTATTTCGCGTATACAATAATGAATTAAATATTAAATCAGTTCGTTCGACCGTCCCATCGTCCACATGAATATGATAAATTAACAATCCACTCTGTGGAAAAAATCACCACGCCTGTGCGTTGAATACATCTCATAATATATTAGCTCGGCTTGTTGGTATATAGAGGATGGGTTTTAAGATATTGCACGATTAGGGTTGATGGCTGCGAATATGTCAGTGGCCAATATTATATATATGTAACCTACATCAGAGCGCTGTTGCTATATCGATTGTCACATGGAATAGATAGAGCCCCGCTGTTATCAAAATTAAGATATCTAGAATCAATAAGTAACATCCTGCCACTACAGAGATAAAGGACTAAATTTAGAACTGTAACAAATTGTTGAATAATTAATTACAGATAATTTTTTAATTAGACAGAATGCAGTATGTCAATATGTGGGCGTAGATTTTAGGGAGTATAAATATTTTTAGTGTAAAATCGCGTTTTCTGTAATAATAATTTAATTGCTCTTTCATAAACCTTATTTAGAAAAAACGATCATTGTTTTCTAGATATATTTTACGTTTTTTTGTACCAACTTTAATAAATCTCTTTTTTTGTAGACTTTAACTAATCGAGAAAGCTATGTGCTATTTCATACATGCTTCCCTCGAACAGAGAGAAATAGAAATGAGAATTATAAGCAGATTTTATTTGATAATTTCTAGTTTGTTTCTTAAGTTGTGATAACAATCTCGGATTCTTTGCTGTGAATGATTTTAAAAAAAAATTGTCTATCGCTCTTGCAGAAATAAATACCTCCCACTATTGAAAAGCGTTCGTTTTTTGTCCTACGACACAAAATGGACCAGGAGATTACATCGTTACTTAATTAATAACAGTTCGGCGGAAAATTTATGTAAGCCGACAAGCAGCTGGGTCTCATCACTAATGAGGTGACCTATTTACGAAAATCGAATAATGAATGCCATGTTTTATGTTATAACTAATTAATTATTAGTTTGAAACTAATTATTAGTTTAAAATAAGGATATATTTGGTGTTAATAAATGATATGCTTATGGTTAATAAACTGTAGTGAATATTAAAAACTAATAGTAGTTATGTTGTAACGACTCTAAAACAATGTTTGTGCTAAACTTTGAACGTAAAATGGTGATAAAACTTAGAACTACCCCCGAATTATTGGCTTCCAATGTGTCAAATATTATCGTTGGTTATTAGCTCCTACTGTATCAGTTATTGATTATAAAAAATAATAGTGTTGGCAAATGTCCGGACATTTCGGAATTGGACAAATGTCCAGAATATATTCTCTGAAATACAAGAATTAGGTGAAAAATGAATATTTTCGTAACAATTTTCGTCTACCCTTTACCAGTTAAGTTTTAGTCTAGTCTATTTTTACCAGTTAGTTAATTAATTAAGAAATTATGATTTAATTTGAAAAAGTTTAAATTTATATTGTGTACCGTCATGTGAAATAAACGTAAATAAAATAATTATTCAGTTTGCAGTTTGCATTTTTGCTTGTCATTTATTATATTATCTCCAAATCAAATTTTCTGATTTAGCCATCTTTAATCCAAATAGTTTGAGTAAAAACCACAACACTATAAAACAATTCTAAAAGATTATAACAATTTTGAAGATTTTAGAATTTTTAAGTTAGCTCAGTTAGCTGAAAATGGCGGTAATTATAAATCTGAAAGAAGTCTGGACAGATATGATAAATGTCTAGACATTTTCATTCTGTCCAGACACTTTTGGACACATGTCTAGACATTTAAGGACATTTATATAAGTGTCTGCCAACGCTAAAAAATAATATAGCTGTTGTTAATAAATAATATATTTATTGATAAAGATGTAGTAATTACTAAAGAACAGTACTTTTTGCATTGCAACGACTGCAAAACAATGTTCGTGCTAAACTTTGATCATGATATTGAGAACTATTCTCTATTTCTAATTATCGACTGACAAAGAGATTTTCGCCTAAATTAGCCGCCATCATATCAATTAATAATTTTAAATAAGAATATAATTATTGCTAATAAATAATATGTTTACCGTTAGTAAACTGTAATAACTACTAAACAGTTATACTTTTTTATTGTATCGCTATTGCATGTACCAAATGTTTCTTCTAAGCTTCAATTATAATTTGGCAATAGGACTACCACCATTTCGAATGATCAACTCAAAGAAGATGTTTGCGATCAGATTAATCCAATTATTAAGAACATTAATTATATTATTAATCTTATGGTTCGAGATTGATGACTTTAATTTAATAGTAAAAATATGAGATTCCAGCCTCAATTTGTACAACAATCACTGGTCATTAGCTTCTACTGTATCAGTTATTAGTTATAATCAATATTACAGTATTACTAATAAATAATATGTTTATTGTTAATAATCTGCAATAATGGCTAAAAAGTAACATTTTTGTATTGTAACGACTTTACGATCCTATAAACTAAAGCTATAAAACTATAAGCTAAACTTTGTTCGTAATATAGCGCTAAGACTCAGTTTCTAATTATTATAGACTTCAAAATGGTGTCTTTAGTTTAACAGAAGTATGATATTTTCATCTTAATTTGCACGAAAGTAGTTAATAGCTTCTAATCTATCAGTTATTAGTTTTAAATAATAATATATTTACGATAATAAATAATATGTTTATAGTTAATAAACTGTAGTAACTATTAAAACGCAATCATTTTTGTATTGTAACAATGTGCGTGATAACCTTTGAACATAATTTGGCGCTTACGCTTAGAACTACCCCTATTTCTAATTCTCGACTCGCAGAATGATGACTTTGGCTTAGAAAATAATAATACGCCACCTTATTTTTTCTCTGTGCTTAATGCCTAGTAGGGATGTATTATTATATCGTATTAGCCGCAAAAATAATACAGATGGAGTGCTGCCGAAGCTTTTCTGTAACACAACAATGCCTTCTTGGCATTATCATAGAAATTGGATCCAGGAAGAGGTCTGAAAAGCGGAGGGACATTCGAAACAAACCTGTTACCGTTAATGAAACACTAACCGAACGCCGCCCGCACCTCATCCATCTGTCGGCCCTTACAAAACTTCCCCGCATCCCGCACGGGGCATAACGCAGAGCAAACAACACGGAGGCGCCGGCCAAAAACCGAAACCGCCCCCCCGGCAGCCCGAAAAAGGTGTTGGCACGCCGCGGGAAACCCCGACGCACCGGCACATCCTCCCCGCGTCCCTCGAGGTCGCAGCTTGGACCGCACGGCGTCCTCCGGCGGCTACGCGCGAGATGAGCGCGACGTACGTCGCAGCCCGACGCGCTTGGCCGACTAGATATGGAAGAGACCGAGATTCAGTTGTTCGTGTCGGTTTTCGGGGTATGTGCCGTCGCGACTAGCGGTGTGTGTTGAACGCGGTCGTTTTGAAATCACGTGGTGGCCGATGCACTGCTGAAGAGAAAAAAAACAACGTTACCATGTACTATTTTATGACTGGTGTGGTGCAGAACTGCGAGCAGATATTGAGGTAAATCGGCTTGCGTTTTGTTGATTGCACTATTCCATTGTTTTCCCAACTGCGTTTTTGTTTCTTGTTAGGCCGATTGCTTTGAAACGCGCAATAGTTATGGTTGTGCATTTAATTCCTTAAAAACTTTGAAGATGTAGATGCCAATGAGTGCATTTCAAGTGGCAATTTTTGTTCCTTTAAGCTTCATCATTTATCGTTTGCCGCTTGAACTTTTTTTTAGTAACATTAGTTACTTCCTGCTTCTATAGCCCGCTTTTGTTTCATCTTAAGTTGAAACGCGCAGTAACAGTCATGCATTTAAACGCTTGAAAACTTTGAAATTGTAGATATCAGCGTGCATAACAATTATTCTTTTCTTTTAAGCATCGCCATTGAACATATTTATGGCAACATCGTCGTTACCGTTTGCCTCCAAGACATAATTTCAAATGTCCCACTCGACTGTAATATATTTTATATAAAATATATTCACTCATGTCGATCATAGTTAAATTATCGCGTTCTCGTTTTTTTTCCCAGCCAATTTTAGTACTACTACAATCTTTAAGTTGTCTTTTAAGACCCATTTATCGTTCTTAACGTTTTATCGAGTCCTGGAATAGTCCTGATCGTACACGTCCAATTACCCCTCCCCCTCTTCCGCAGCCAGGGTGTACGCGCTGTTCACTTGTTTGTGCAGCTGCAACGGTGAACCGCAGCAAGTTCAGTTACCTTTGCCCTATATTTTATTTATGTTTTTGCTAAAGACCTGCGGGTATGCGTTTTCTGCATCCTGCCGGTCAATAACTTTATTCGCTCACAAAATTTTCATGTAAAATTATACGCTAGATCGTTTGTTATACAGGGTGATCGAGAATGGTTGACCGTGCCGCCTCATACTGATTTTTGATCTGCGGCATACCAGTTTTTGATACCAATACTAGAATCATGAGTGCAGGTTGAGGGATTTTAATGGTAAACAAATAATTACGTTCAAACGTCAAATAAATTAGGTTACTGTCAAAATGGAAATTCATAATAAAAATATCAATTATTTAACAAAAATCAAAGTTATTTCACAAATTTAGCAATACTGATGGACCAATAAATGTTATTATTGTTATTATTATTAAAGAGGATGACAGAATCAAATGTAGGTCTAGCCTAACTTTTCCAAAATTCTTATTTCATTTACAATTAGAAAAACTTTTAAATCAAAGTTTGATGTAGCTAATTTTGAATAACGACTGTAAGTGCTTCAGCGATTTTATTTTTAAAACGTTATGAGTTAATTTTAAAACAGAAGCACTATTGTGGCTACATTCTTGGCATCTAAGACGATTCAGCTATACAGCGATACGCTGCAAGCTGCTGTTTTTCATCAAAGCAAACTGCTGTATGCTTATAAGACGACTATTTTGCAGCTACTGCTTTCACACTTCTGAATATCCAGCGCAAGCGATCCAGCCCAAAAATTTATGCTGAACATTTTAGTTAGGTGTCGAAATTCAGGAAGTGTCTTAAAATAATTTGCTTCAAGCAAATTCAAGCAGTTGGAAGTGCTTGATTATGTTAGATGGTAGGATTGTCTGTATGACCGAGAGCAACAAACAACAGTTACATGCAATATATAATAACAGAGTAATTGGAATTTTTTCACATTTTATTGAATATTTTACCTTAAAATTACATAAAATCCATAAAAATATCTATATTCTTACAATAAATGTTCAATATGATGTCCATTGTTGTTCAAGCAGGTATTAATTCTTCTTTTCATATTATTAAACACATTATGTAAAACATTTTGTGTAATACTCCTAATTTCGTTTGTAATTGCCTCTTGAAGTTCTTCAATCGTGTGTAACCGTTGAGCAAATACTGAATTTTTTAAAAAAACAAATAAATAATAGTCTAGGGGTGTAAGGTCAGGAGAACGTGGTGGCCATCTATCTCGACTAATTATTCGATTATCATAATACTCTCTAATCAACTCTAAAGTTTCGTTAGTGGTGTGAGCTGTTGCGCCATCTTGCTGAAAGTATCCATGATGGATTTCATCGTCGTGAAGTTCCTCAAAAAATGGTAACAATATTTGCTGCCGATATACCTGCCCAGTTACATTTTCACGGAAAAAATATGGTCCGATTATTCTTCTACGTGACATAGCTACCCAAACACCAAGTTTAATAGGGTGCAGAGTTGTTTCACGCAAAATATTAGGGTTTTCTGTGTTCCAAGAGCGATAATTTTGGGAGTTTACGTACCCACTTAAATGAAACCACGCTTCATCAGAAAAAAATGTTAGATCTAGAATATCGTCGTCATTCAGATTTTCAGTTTTAAACCAATTACAGTATTGCACACGTTTTCCAAAATCTAACGGAAGTAGTTCCTGCACAACACTAACTTTATAAGGATGAAAATGCAACTTCTTTACTGCTTTATGGCATGATCCATATGATATTCCTATAAACAATTTAGGAATAATGATACAAATTTTAGAATAAATATTTGTTATTAAGTACCTGTTTGAGCAGATAACCGACGTAGTGATTTGGTTGGACTAGCTCGTAAGCGGTTTTCAACATCTTCCAAGACTTCCTCTGTAAGAATAGACTTTCTGCCTGGAGATTTTCCTCTACAAACACTTCCAGTGTTATGGAAGCGTTCCACTAATCTCTTCACGTGTCTCGAAAAAATTTCATAATCAATTTGATCATTTGGAAATTGTTCTTGAAATTGTAAATGACACGAATTCATCGAATATTTCCAACCATTACCATTGTTTTGTCCACTACGAAAATAGGCCTCCAGAAGAAATTTATCATGTTCTAATGAAAATGCCATGTTAACCTAAATTAAAAAACCGATTAGGTTAGAGAACAATATACGCAATAAATTAATTACTCACGTATAATATCCACCTACTCTAACTGTAGTATTGAAAAATACTGTTTTATAATGTCGCAAAATATATCAGGTAACAACAAAATCTACAAAATAATATTCAAGCCAAAAAATCCGTGCGCCAATGAACAGAACGTCAAATTGTGAAATCGCCACAGAACACCATGAAATTGCACGGAAAAAAAAAGTAATTTTAGCAAACGGAAATCAGTTTTGATAGCAATTGAGACAGGGTACGTTCAGAATCCGGTCAATCATTCTCGATCTCTCTGTATTTATAGTGAAAGTTACATGGAGTGAGTGTTTTTTTTATAATTGACTTAAAATGTTCAAGTCTAATTTTACTAAGATTCAGGAAAACTGGATAGAACTTTTAAAAGGACAAATCTATGAATTATTCCGTAGTAGCATTTCTACAAAGAATATGTTTTTTACGTATTTATATTTTTCATGTCATGTCTGAATGACAGAAAAATAACATTATATAAATTTAAAAAGATTTGTGCAATGCAATAATTGTCAATGTAATTTACAGAGTCATATAATTATCTTACCCCAGTATATATTTATAACACCATATTTAGGTAGTTAAAAACAATATCCTGCATTACTACGCTACAAATTAATCTAAACATGTGGTCTGCTATACTTCTAGCAGAGTTCTCTCTATGCACACACAGTATAGTCCTTCCGAAGTCAGTTGAAAAAAACGTCTGGTAATAAAATTTAATGAGTTTCATAAACGTCCCTAAAAAAATTTTCTGCTAAAGGTAAAAAATTATAATAATTTGTATATAACGTATAGAAAATGTCTATTATATGTTCATTTGGCCGACAACATATTTTAATTATTTATGCCCTCAAACAATTTTATTATATTGGTGGTAAATTTTGTTTTGTTCCGTTTCAAAAGGTCTCCAAAATGCCATATTGTGATAATATTAGTAAACAAAATATGTCTCTTATTTCTCTCTTTCGCAATTGTAATATGAATGATTGATAGAAAATGCCTATAATAAATTAAAATTGCCAGATTCACACCAAATTCCGCACTACTGCACTGCACTGCTGGTCAATTTATGAACCACTTGTCGCCTGCTATGATTTATCGCACAGAAGTCCAATACAACTGTGCTCATTTTCCTTTGGCCGCGCTCGCATTCTTCAACTGAGCGTACACATTTCTATCTCCACGTTTAATTCGACCAGACCTGTTTAGGGGCATGGCTAATTAAATATGGGAACAAGTTTTTCAAATATTTCAATGCCGAGTTGCTGCTTAGCGACCGAGCTTGGTACATACCTTGAAATTATAGGTTCTTCAATTGACTTCGGAAAAACTATAACTCTGCTCTGATTGGATGAACCAAAATAGGTCAGGGTAAATTCGCACTTTTATTTATGCAGGGTGTATTTAAATGGAGGGGCACAAATGATACCAGAGGTTCCTTAGGTGAAAATAAGTCGATTTAACCTAACATACCTATATCCCAAGTCGCATAATAAAAAAGATACAGGGTGTCAAAGTGAAAAAAAAAATGTTTTTCCTTAACAATTTCTATAATTTTAATCAGAAATGTTTCAAATTCTCAACATCGAGTACGAGGCGCCCTCTGCAGGCAACGTTATGCATTGAATATGTAGTAACTTTTTTGCCAACTTCCGTATACAGCTTTTAGTAACAAAATATGAAATATTGGACTTTTTTAAACAAAAAAGTATACTTATTGAAAATGGACTATTGAGAAAATATTTTTAATTTCATAAATTAGTCATTACTAACTACAGTCACTAACAATCACTAAAATTTTGATATAAGGTTAATTAGAGTTTAAAATATTATTAGGAATATATGCGTTCTTTATGAGACATCCATCAATAAGTTTTGACATAAGCCTACTTTGAGAAAAGTCACTTATTTTATACACCGTAATATTGTAAGAGTTTAATTAAAAGTTTTATAAAATAAAATTGTACATTAGAAATTGGAGCCCGAATGGTAAAAAACCTAACCTTAAAAAAATTTGAACTTAAAATGTAATAGGAATGTAGCATAATTCGCGCCCTCTATAAAATAACCAAAAAATAATTAGACCCCCGTATTTGGCGTCTTTAAAAACCCGGGAAAACCAAATTTCATAAAAATATTTCGCGCCGTTTGGAAATGTTCGTAAAAATTGTATTTAAAAAATTTTATTTTGTCGCTCTATCTCGAAAACAAGAGGAGATAGACATATAGTTCATAAGACAACAAATTCTTATTGTTTGTCGTACTATCACCCCCCTGTATTTACGGAAGGTCTTTCTGAAACACCCTGTATTTACATCTAACATAGTAAAAATACATAAAAGAATAGGAGTAATACATTTTAAAATATGTATGACAGTACAACGTAAATAGGAGATATCTTATTAATAATAATAATAATATTTATTGATCCATTTAGAGAAATACATGTATAGGACGGGTCATAAATGAAGACAAACAAACAAAGAATACATAGTTACAGATTGTCATCAGTAAAGTCTTTAATACTATAGTATGGTCATTAACAATTTTTTAATTGAACTCTTAAATTTAGTAGTATTCATTGTCTTATACAGTGTCGGTAAATTATTATAAAATTTTATTCCTGAATAGTTAACTGACAATTCAAATTTTTTAGTTCAACGTTTGGGAATACAAAAAAAATCACAGTTTCTTGTAGAAAAGTTGCGTATTTTGGAATTATTTATAAAGTTATGAATATTCTCCTTGACGTGCAATAATACTTTAAAAATATAGATACATGGGAAAGTTAAAATTCTTTAACTTTCTTTAAACTTTGTGTCTGCGACAGGTTTATTATGGAAATAAATTATTTTTGTGTAATCAATATTCCAGATAAGTCTATTTGGTTTACGCCATTTGTCAAAGCTGGTAATACAGGTACCACAAACTCTAACGAGTTCCTCATGTGTTGGAGCTGAAGCCATAACAGATGTGTCGTCAGCGAATAGTGTTATAACAGCAGAATTCATATAAGTAGGCAAGTAATTTACAAATAAAAGAAAAATCATCGGTCCCAGCACTGATCCCCGAGGATCACCCAGAGGGACACTTTGATTCACAGACTTGGCCCCTTTAATTTTAACGTGCATATACCTGTTAGATAAAAATTGGATTATCCAGTCTAAGAGTATCCCTCTGAAAATTTTTATTTCGATCAATATTAAAACGAATTCTGATATAGTCTCCCCAGAATCGTCCAAAATTATCCCCTCTCTCATATCTTAATCTTCACTCTGTTTATTCTCCGTGTTTGCCAATTAGCTCGATCAATCACACTCGATTCTATTTATTCGCGATCGGAAATAATAAGTATTTGATTTGATTAAATTTCTGTTTGGACAGAGCGAGATAATGGGGGGACATTATGGGAATTGATTATCAGGAGGCTAAAAATGGAAACGGGTTTTCCAATATTTATATCGCACTCGTCATTTTCTACGCCTACCATGATAAATATTTTCCTTAAGAATACTCGTTTACGAAAATAAGCTTATTTATTTGAAAAATGGATTCGCGTAATGAGGCCCAATTTTTTTATTCGCGCGTCAAAAATACAGTGCGCAAAAGGATCATGATAGATTTTTTTCAAATCATTGGATAATGTAATTATCAATACGAAGAGAAACAGTAAGTGGAACATAAACAGTAATTGGAAAATGAAAGGTGTTTCTGTCGTCTTTCCTGATTATTTTGCTGGTTATCCTTTTCCTTGTTGGACTTTTCTTGAAAAGCTTTCCCTTTCCTAATTTCTTGAAATAACACGATCCTTCGAGGTCCCAATAAATCCACTTCTAGCGAGTTGAAAAGTGTTTTACAACGATTGGCACTCCTGTATTAAGGACCTGAAATAGGGAGCGTTAGAAAAAAATTGTAAATTTGATATTCGGTCTCTAATGACGCGAATACCTCGATTTTTAGAAACGTTAGTAAATATATTGTTTCTTTGAGAAAAATAACCAAAGGTATTATTAAATTGACCGTGTAGCGCTAACATTTGATCGAATTACGTGCTGTTTGATATTCTAATCCTGTAGGTACCTTTTCCAAAAGGACAACTATTTATTGACGTACCAATTCCTTGGTGGTCGATAGAATGGAGGGAAATATCAGACGGACACTTTAGGATAAAAACCGTCACCATTTCTGAATTGGATTTTTACATTTCCGGTATGAAATGACAGGGAAGGTGAATGATAGAATATCTGTCAGGGGGAGATATTTTATTAAAAATTTGAACATTTATATTCATATATGTATGTACTCGTACGTTTGTAGCACAAGTTTTATCCCAAATTAGAAAATCATACCGCACACTTCAGAAGAATTTGTATATTGTCATCTACAATCAGCTATCAGAGAAAATGGTCGCCTACAGAACTATTGCACAATTTACTTTTATTGCGAAATACATACAAACACATTGCAAATATAAACAGGCACGGCAAAGTTAAAATCCTTAAATTTTTAAAAATATCTTTACATGAATAATGACTAGGAACTCCTCTCATATATCTTAATGGCATTTTTTGTACAGCAAAGACCTGAGCAGAAAGTATGAAATTTCGCCAGAAATAGAGCATAAACAGCGAAATTGTTCAATAATTAAAACAGAACTTAAATAAAGAAAGAGATAAATTAGACCGGAGACCTTGCTTCTTAAAATTTCATACTGAATATGCCAATTCAAATTATTGTCAAAGTATATGGAGACATAAATTTCACTGTTACATCAGCGTACCTACTTAAAAGCTTTATCTACGGTAAAATTTAATACATTACAATCCTTTTGTTGTATTAGTATTAAGATAAAAATAATTTTCAGGTAACCATTTTATTCATCCAATATTATGCATTATATTCTCCAATAAAATATTACAATTTATTTTTAAATCCCTATGATTAGAGTCTGAACTAATTAAGGAGACGTCATCAGCATAGATAGTAAAATGAAACAGAATCTCTAGTCATTTATATAAATTTAAAAAAGCACTGGGCCTAGAATTGAACCTTGTGGAACACCTACTGTACAGGGTAATGACAGAACAGTTAGTTTTTTATAGCAACATATTGAGACCGATTTGCAAGGAAATTTTGTACCCAAGTTAGAGGCAAACCCGTTATAACATATGAAAACATTACAGAAATTGGTCTTTGACGGTTGACGCAATCAAATAACGAATTAATGGCCATGTTGATAATATTTGCAGCCATTGATGAAACAGTGAGGTTTTTGCACACTTTTATGTACGACGATTTGAAAACAAAGCAGGCGTGCTATCGGTAAAGTCAGCCAGTCCAAAAATGCTTCTGCGTTTGGTTGTGATCAGAGTTTAACTGAGCCGGCGCGGAGGGCGGTGGCCTTCACAGCTGACTCGCGTATCGCGTTTTGAACTGTTTAGTTATTTACGGAACCTTGTAGTAGTTGATGTCGCATCGATACCTTTCTTTTTTACGTTTGCTGTAAATTGTATTATCCGTGTGTATTTAAATAACTATTTATAAATAGTAACATAATTTACATTAACAACTATTAGTTGGGGGGGGGGGGGAAATTGAAGTAAAATGCCAAAAGCGAAAAGAAATAGACGGGAATTATTTCAAATGTGGTTTGACAGTGAAGGTTACAGAGACGTATGCATTAAAGGAAATGACCTGTTTTGTACTGTGTATTTTTCTATGAATTTATAGACACCTTTCTTTCAAGCAATATTCCATTAAACAAACTAGAGAACCCCAAGTTCCGTAAGTCCGTAAATTGGAATCACATGGACTATCTCTAAATGAACAGTTTAATATAATGGATGATGTACAAAAAATATATACGATGCCAATAATATACGCCCAGTCAGTAGTACGATAAAAGAAAAAATGCAAAGAGAGTATTGGAAAAAATCCCGGCTACACCATTTTGGAAAACGTATGTAAAGTTTTATCTGGTACCAGCAAATATATTAATATATAGTTCATGCCTCAACAATTTCTCATGCTGTCCGTCCGTTGTCAACAGTAGACGTTGAACGGTCATTTTCCCTACACAAGTTAATACTAAGTGATAAACGTCGCCGTTTCACTAAAGAAAATTTAGAAAAGCACGTAGTAATATGTTTTAACTCCTTCCAATATGCCACGGAAGCCTTGTCTCAACACTAAGGTTTATCGGGTAAGTAGTGTCATTTAAATTTATATAGGTATTTTATCCTCTACATAGCCTTATTCTTTGCTAATAGTACTACGTTGCAATATATTTTCTGTAAACATATTAATATTTTCAATCGTAATCTGACTACGGTCCTGTTAAACTCCGCGTAGCACTAAGCCTAGTGATAAGCAGAAATAAAAAATTATTCTATTTGCAAAAAATATTTCCGCCAATCAAGTTTTCCCGCCTCGACCTATTTACTCTTCAAATATCCTTTCAAAGTTTGTAAACGGCGGGTATATATGAAGTGGAATTATCGGCAGTGGACTAACCACGGCTATTTCTAGAATACACAATTTCGCTTCATCAGCTCGTTCAACATATTATTACATCCACTCCGTTCACATCAAAACATACGAGTTCTTGATTAAGCAACGTATTGGGCGAGCCATTTTGATAAGTGCTTTCGGGTTGTCGCTTAATTCTAAACTAATTTCGCCTAATGATCCGTGGAAGTTACTACGTTCACTCTCTATTTTCCGAACCCCTCGACGCGTAGCACACGTACGTTGGCCTCCCATCTCGATCCGGGAGTAATCCCCCCTCTCCGCCCTCCTCTCCCTTACCCGCCGAAATATTTAAACAAACAGAGACATTAGCGAGAACGTCGCTTATCTACCACAGCGGTTTCCAAAGGAGAAAATACGCTCTCGCCAAATATGAAACAGCACAAAGCAATCTAATTCTGTGGGCCGCGCGTCCTGACGTCTGAATCGTCTTGAGGTAGAATTAAATCCCATCAATCTAGTAACGTTTTGTGCGGAATATCCGGCCATTGTGCGGTAATGGGTGGCTTAGGAAACAATTGGTGGTGCGCAAGTAAGCCGTCAGTCATTCCTACACGCTTCAATAATATAGGCACGCAAAGGAAGTGGCAGGCCAACCCCCTCCTCCCCCTATGTATTTGGAAACATATTTTTTTTAAAGCTGCAATTGGAAATGCTCCAACATTCCAATATATCGTTTAAATTACTAAAAACCAGCGTTAAAAGCCCAAAACAAAAATATTTGTATGACTTATTACATATTTTGTGTATTCACATATTCAAGCGACCATTAAGCTACTGACGACCATCAGAAAACCACATCTAAAATGTAAAAAAACCAAAATTATATGCCGTGGGTTTTTCCTTTGGTACAAGCCTAGAAACTAGTCGACGCATTGTACTAGTATAACTCATTGCATATTTTGCGTATTCAAAGAGTCAGACAATCCTTGCAGCCTTTGATCTTCTTGTCAACACTAAAAACAACCTCTAAAACCTAAAAAAGCAGCCAGAACTTTGCATTTATTAGAGTTTTCTTTTAAAACGGCCCTGGAAACCAGTCGACGTTTCACACGAATAGAGCTCAGTAAATTTTGAGTATGTAAACATTTAGCTAACTCTTGCAACCCTTCAGCTTCGCGAGAATACCAGCAAACCACCTCTAAAACCTAAGAAACGAACAAAACTGAGCATACCGTTGGTTTTTTCTTAAGCGCAAAAATAAAAACTAGTTGACGTGTCATACTACTAGTCTATTGCATATTTTAGCATTGCAACATTTCAGTTTCGGATGAACATTAGAAAACCATCCCTAAAATCTAAAGAGCAGCCAAAAATCTGCATGTAATAATAATTCTTCATGGGCATAACCCTGGAAATGAGTTAACGCATCATATTCAAGGCGCTCATTACATATTTTAGCTATTCAAAGACCCAGTCAACGCATGCAACCATCCAGTCTCCAGTAATCATCAGAAAACCACCCCTAAAACCTAAAAATGCAGCCTAAACTTTGTACAATCCGGGAAACTAATCCACGTATCATGCTAATAGACCTCGATACATATATTGGGTATTCAAACATTCAATCAACCATTCCATCCTTTCAGTTATGAGTGAGAGTATTAGCGAACTGTCCCTAAAACCTGAAAAGCAGCCAAAACTATGCATTTAATAGGTTTTTCCTTGAACACAGCATTAGAAACTAGTCGATACATTCATATTTTGGATATTCAAAGACTCGATAAACCCTTGCAATCCTTCTACTTCTGGTGAACACTATAAAACCACCCCTAAAACCTAAAAAGCAACCATAACTCTACATTCAGTAGATTTTTCGCTTGAACATAATTCTGGAAACTAGTCGACGTATACTCATTGCATATTTTGAGTATTCAAAGAGTCAGTCAACCATTGCAACCATTCACTCTCGGGCAAAAATTGGAAAACCACCCCTAGAACCCAAAAAGCAGCTTAAATTTTGCATTTAGTAGATTTCTACTTGATACAACTCTAGAAACTAGTCGACGCATTATACTTAGACATCGTTGGATATTTTGGGTACTCAAACATTCAATTAAACATTGCAAACTTTCAGCTGTGGATAAGTACTAGAGAACCACCCCTAAAACTTGAACAGCAGCCAAAACTGCGCATGTCCTAGTTTTCCTAGATATTCAAAGGTTCAATCATCCCTTGCAACCTTTCAGCTTCAGGTGAACACTAGAAAACAACCCCTAAAACCTAAAAGGCAACCATAACTCTGAATTCAGTAGGTTTTTCCTTTGACACAGTTCTGGAAACTAGTGGACGTATACTAATGGACCTCATGGCATAGTTTGGATATTCGAAAACTCAGTCAACCCTTGGAACCAACCGGACAAACATTAGAAAACCACCCCTAAAACCTAAAAATCAGCTAAAATTCTACATTCTGTGGATTTAAATCTCACTGCTATCATGGCATATCTGAAACCTTTTAAAGCGTTTTCTATTGAGTCGGGAAAATTGACTTTTTCTCATTTTTTTTTAATTTGAACGACGTCCATTGTGATTTTTTCTGGAAATGAACGCAAGCATCGAAGCGGCATTGCATTCTTCTTATTACTACCCGAGATGTTTCTCCCTTAATGCATTTCTGATAGGCTTCCCCCATTAAATCAATTCCATCCTCCAGCTAAAACAATTAAACTGTAATCTCAGGATCCCATCTTATCTCGCAGGATAGTATATAATCAGGTTAATTTAACGCTTAAGTTATTAAATGGGACCGAGTTGCTTCGGCTGAAAGATTCTCAAGTCGTGCACTAATTAGGTATCGTAAGTATCGTTCCAGGCCTGCGTCTTTTTTAAATCCTAAATCGTCCGTGCATAACCAAATCTTTTTCTGGAGAGGCATTTAAAAGCGGAGCTGTACGTTCGGTAGAAGCACGTCCGCGCCTTTCCTGGGGCTTTCAAAGAGACCAATTTCGTCCAGTTAAGTGGTTCTGACGGATTATGTGCTTAAGCTTCAGGTGATAAAGGGAAATGGAAAGGCAACAAAAACCGCACAGAAAAACCTTTATTCAAGCCCGTCGTATGTATAAAGTTTAGTACATAAATCCTTGGATATAAGTTATTTAAACATCTCGCCAAACGGTCTTACAGGAAAGGAAGGAGACTTGTCGTTTAAATGTCATATAATTGCAATTTTTTAAAATTAGGAAGCTAAAAATTTTCATTTACAGGGTTTGATAAAAAAATAAGAAGTATTTTTAAATTGTGCGTGTTATATCAGTATTTTTGGCTATTGTACGTCATTTCGAGGTTCAAACAAAATTTGTAACAATGTGAATGACATATGGTGACCTCGAAACTTCCTGGAAAAAACTTCTGACCCCATATTTAGCCGCAAAATTTGTAACTCCATTGATTGCTGGCATGAAAAACAGTTTAAAAAATTGGGGTTATTTAAACCTTGGTTTAACCTTGGAACTTAAGGTCAAGGTCAAAGTAGTATAGCTGGCGGGGTTCTGGGACACTTCGATGGCATGTCCATCCGAAGCGACCAAAGATAGGGGGGTTTGTTGAAGGTTGCCGAAGAGTTACCTGAAGAAGTGCACCGACAGTAACCAGAGGGTTTAGTTGAGAGTTTTTCCGCCTGCATTTAATAGATGTCGATGTGGCGTCTTAATTACGCAGCTGAAGAAGTGTTTTGGTCAATGATCAAAAGGTTCAGTTCAAGATTTTGCCGCCGGGTTTTAATAGATGTCGTTTTGTGTAAGTAATTACGCACAGAAGAAGTGTGTCGACAATGACCAGAGGGTTTAGTTCATGATTTGTCCGCCAGACTTTAATAGATGTCATTGTAGCAAGTAATTACGCACAAAGGATTTTGAAATTGGCGGGCAGTTTATAATGATACCTGTACAACCACACCTGAGCTAGGTTTGAAGAAGTAAGGTGGAATTGATCAAGGTGTAGTTTTACCAGTTTAAAACTTACCTGGTTTAGTTTCATTTTACATGTGCATATTGAAAAAAAACACTGTAAAGAGTTTTAAGCAAATGTATTTATTTTCTTCTCTCTCTCTCTCTCTCTCTTATTTCTACATCACCCTCTACATTACAATTATATTTCAAATGCTCATCATAATTGAATAAAACACTTAAAACTTTAATATTATTTTATTGCTCAAATATCAACACAATATGACATCTAATATTGCAACTAATAATTCGGCTTCTTCTAGAGGTGTTTTATTATTTAATACTTCATACGGTGTATCATTCTTTTTACTTTTTGGTGTTGTCATGCGTTCTTCAAGAAGAGCCGCTCTTGCTGATGTTGCTAGATAAATTTTTCGATAACTCTTTGTCGTTGATTCTGTAGATGATTCTGTAGATTCAAGATCTCACCAACATATTGTTTTTTTATTATATTCTACGACATTTACCTGAAAGTTTTTTTAATAATACTCCTGAAAACTTACCTGGGGCTTTGGACCTTTTTTGAGATGCCCTGTATATTTTAACTGCAGTCTGGTTTCAAAATTACAAATATTTACCGAGATATTAGTTCTTTTAAAAGGAAACAACATTTTGAATACCGCTATCCATGTGAAAAATTGTTATTTTAGCATACGCACCGGTGAATTTCGCTGTTGCCAAGATCAAGAAATTATTTAGAATAAGACCTCTGACTACAGCATACTAAATATTAATTAAAAAATAGATTGCAATCACAAATACGAATATTTTGTATAAATATATAGATACTTAAAATAAAAGGAAACATTAGCACAGAACGATTTTCAAAGCAATGACTTCTTGTTTACCGCAACGTTCGTTTCGAAAATCGCTGTGTTTGTAAACCAGGAATAATTTTACTGGTATTTTCTGTGGTGTGTATATTTGAGTCGATTTGTTGTTTTTACACGGTATTTTTCATTAAATTTATATAAATGTGGTTAATTAATATTTTTTACTAATTATAATGTACTCAAATGAAATATGGAGGTTTACAAGAATAGTAAAATGGTGGGTATGTTCAAAAATTGTATACGCGGATTCATATACATATATTTTTATTTTGACCTGTTTATTAATTTTTGACAAAAAAAGACAGTAAACTGTATCACTGTTTAAAATACATTGTGTCCCAAAAGTCTCAGAACAACAAGATATCTAGATTAATAGTGAGTTTTAAGTAAAGTTCAGATATACTTCAGAAAATACATTCCGTTTGTAATTTTTTGATGTTTCCCCACGAGGTTCTCCTCATTTTTTTAATATTTTTTCTTAAATACACACCTTTTTTAAAAAATACAAAAATACAAAACACAATTATGCGATTATTCTTTGAATAAAAAATCTATTTTCAAAATGTGTCCTACCCTCAATTTGGCAATATCCCAACCTACAGTAGAACGAGGTCACAACGTTTATTAGTTTTTCTAGTAATTTGTTGTGATTCCTCAAATATTCCGTTTGAGGAACAGAATCTTTGTCTATATTTAATGGCTTTGTTTTATAAACCCGGATCGGATCTTATCTCTCACGGTTCTAGTTTCTTCAAACCCTTGCATTGTTCTGCACATGGTTGATTTTGATACTGACATTCTGTTTTGAAACGTACCCATCATTAAATAAATGAACCACTTAATCGAATGGCCTTTAAGATCGCCATATCCTCTCATCAAAATCGTTGTTCTTTCTTTTTCATTTAGAGCCATATTTGATTAAATATTTAATGAACAAATTTGACAAATCGAATATTATTTTAACAAAGTTACTTAATTTTTTAAAATGACAAATTCGGTTTCCATGATTATTACCCAACAAACTTTATTTAATTAAATAACTTTTTAATTGGGGTTTAATGTTGGTTCGGTTTAAAAATAGCTGTAACTCCTTTGTTTTCGAAAATTTTCCAGAAAACTACATTACTGTAAAGAGAATGAAATTATCTTTCAAATGACGTATCACAAGCCATACTGTGCAATTTAAAAAAAAAATGGGTGAACCTTGTGTGGGGAAGTGGTGCTGGGGGGGGGGATAAATGTAAACATTTAAAGTCAAGTCGAAAAATGACATAAGGAATGTATTTTCTGAAGTATATCTGAACTTTACCTAAAACCCACTATTAATGTAGATATCTTGCTGTAAGTTTCGCTGTGTGTTCACGAAATAACTATGAGTCTTTCACTTCTTCACAGCAGCGAAATTAGTATTTACCCAACATACCGGTAAGTACTCAGAGATCAAAGAGGTCATACGCTCCCTGATTCTTTTCATGCAGGTCGCAAATAAGGGTCGTCGTAAAATTCCAACGACACGAGGTCTCTTCTCGTTATGGCCTGTCATAATATTTAAAGGACTTGTTCATAGTTCCAGATTTTCAACACGTACCGTATACGTACAGAAAGGTCTCTCACCACGAACTCGACAAGCTCTTTTATTAATGCTTTCTTATTGTATAATACTCATACATTTTTTCGTATTTTTTTCCTTATTTTTTTGTTGCCGTCCCGAAGACACAAATCGTCTTGTTTTTACAGAGGCTGTAATTGACGGGAACTCATATAAATACGTCCGAAAACTGCGACAAACGGGAAAAATAACAAACGTCGTAGGAAAGCGGCCGTAAATAAAAAGAAAATAGGTTAGGATAAAGAAGAGATAAATGAGTACAATATTCATCCCTAGATGGCGCTATTTTGTGCGACATACAGCTTTTATTGTTCGCATTTCCAGGCGGGTCGGGCGGAAGGGGATGTGTCTCTAGGAAATGGGGGACGTTTATAATATCAAGCGTTTTTTTTTTTTTTCGGGAATTTATAGGTACTGTTTGAATAAACATGACTATATACAGGGTATTATAGATCAAGCTGTAAATCACGAAAATAAAGGGCCTTTCATTATATTATTTTTGGGCGCCCCGTTTTTGAGATACAGGGTGTTAAAGCTAATATTTTAAATATAATAAGATTTTTATTAATAACTCCGTTGTTTTTTAAAATAGTGGGCTGAGATTTTGCATACGTTTTTACACCGTCACACTTTTGATCAATATAAGTTTAAAAAAATCGAAGAGCAAACGGATTAACGGATGATGTTAACCATTACCTCTTCCCAATTTTTCCTACGTCCACTAATAATAAGTATAATATTTTTTTACACCATTACAGCCAATACAAATAAATAAAATTTACAAAGTAATTCATAATATATTCTATCCCCTTATCTTTTTTAATTTTCTATTTAAAAAAAATAGCCCAAAGTTTTAGTAAATTTTCTTAAGGTATCAAAGAAGTACATAAAAACAATTGAATGTTGCGTTTATGAGATATAAACCAAATTTCTGTCCTCTTAAATGGAAGGTATATTTGTCATGTTTTTTCCGATAACAGTAATATACAGGATGTTTCCTATATAAGTGCGTTGCTTGAAAAGGGTTATAGAGGGCACGAACTGAACAACTTTTATTAAGCAACGCATGATCTAAAACATTACGTTTTAAATTGAAACAATAAAAATACACATGAAGGTTTAATCATATTTAGAGCCGTCTCTAGTGCGGCAGCCAATGGTACCTTTGATATCGAAGTTGCCGCGCGTCGCAGTACGAAAGCGCTGATTGCGATTTTGACGGTTTAAATGTTGTGTTCGAAAATGCTGAAATTGATTCAAATCTCGTGTATAGCCTTTCCGAAATCAATTGAAGAACTAAGACGTTGACGGTATGTACCAGGTTCGGTCGCTGACGCAGCAACTCGGGTATTGAAATATTTGAAAAACTTGTTCCCATTTTTATTTGTATACGCCCAGTTGAAGAATGCGAGCGCGGGCAAATGAAATCTAACACAACTGCATTGGGCTACTGGGCAACTAATCTCAGCTTTTGACAAGTCGTTGACAAATTGTCCAGCAGTGCAGTGCTGCAATGCGGAATTTGGTGTGATTTAGGTAATTTTTTATAGGCACCTTCTAATAATAATTTATTTTACAATTGCGAAAGGGAGAAATAATATTATTACAACATGGCAATTTAGAGACCTTTTGAAACGGAACAAAACGAAATTTACCATCAATATAATAAAATTGTTTGAGGACATAAATAATTAAAATATGTTGTTGGCCAAATGAACATATAATAGAAATTTTCTACTATATATACAAATTATTATAATTTTTTACTTTAGCAGAAAACTTCTTTAGAGACGCCTATGAAAGTCCATTAAATTTCAACTGACTTCGGAAAGACTAAAAGTAACACAAAAATTAAACGAATGAACGAATTACTTACCAATAGATAATATGCTTTACAAAAATTGTTCAAAGTTGTTCCCATGTGCTAATGCTTCCAAACGACGGTCAAAATTCTGTCACCAAGAACATCACACCACACATTCACTCTATATGATGTGAGGATTTACATCACACCAATAGTGAATGTTGTGAAAATTTATTATGTCGTCTCTAGTAGACCAACATTCATCCATAAAAAGCACCTTGCTTGTAAAATCCGGATCTTGTGGTATATGATGTCGAAACCACTGGCAAAAAAATTCCACAAAAAAATCAGTTATGAACATGATAGAGATGTAATAATTATTGTTATCGTAGTACACGCCACACGGTACTGTTAATTTTATACGCCGGTTAAGAATACTGTAACACACAATACACGTGCACAAGATGCACAGGGTCGACGGCTTACATTTGTGACTAATTTTCTTAATTAATTTTCTCTAAAACAGAAGCATTTAGACCATTACTTAATAAAAGTTGCTCATTTTCATGCCATTAAGGAACGCACTTATTTCAGAAACCTCCTGTATACATATCATATACTTGCCCCTTTGCATAATATTTTAATTTATTCACTGGCCCTTCAGACTGAATAATGTCAAGATTACCATGGAACCAGTGCATTTCCGCTGTTAAATTGACCAAACAATCTTGTAAATTTCACAGATTAGGACAGTGCCTGAGCGCTTTAAACTTCGGGAGTTAAGAGAATGTAGAACTCTTTTATTTTTATTTTTTTTTTGTAGAAGTTTAATTCAGTTTTTGATTTTTTTGTGAGATTTATTGCAATTCTTTATTCAATTAACAACAAATATGAGTTGGCATTTTTATATAAGACAAGGGTTAAACATTTGTACAGCATGACAGCCAGCCATTTGTACAGCCAGTGTCCAATTTTGGTTATTAAACTGCGTGGTACTCGGGTCGACGTCGGAACGCACTCCAGGCTAACTCCGCTGAGGGTCTTGCTGAGATATCTGCGGTGAGATTAGAAAATTTGTCTTTTTGGAAAGCGCCCTTTTCGTGGTGGTGGTCGCCTGCGAGGGGTTACAGAATTGAAACTTATTTTGGTTAATCTCGAGCCTAAGGTTTTGTTACAGTTCGGATTTGGTAAAATTCGGAGTTGACGGGGGTTTTTCGCCTCGTTGTCTGCGGTCTAAGCATCGTCTGGTACGACTGATGGCTTTTTCACGGCAATAGCGGCTTCGTAAGAAAAATTTGGAAACATGGGTGAAATTTTGTTTTGCATCGTCTGATGCGCGTAGCAGGTTGGCGGTTATTTTTCTATGGTCTCTAAGTTCTAGCGGGATTTGCGCCTCGTGGATAGCTTTTGGAAGGGTTATCGAATTTTTTTGGAAACCTATTGGAAATTCAAAATTCTCTCAGAACTCACTCAAGACAGTAGAAATAGTAAAAACTTAGATCGCAGCATAGTTATCACCCAGATAACAATACCAGAGGGTTAACTCGTGACGTCACAACGGCCATGAAATGCCACGCCCACTGTCCAATGTATTAGCCGCCAGTGTAGTGATTTTTCGACCTCACTTTATGTCATGCCGTATTACAAAGTTAGATACAGTAGTTCCGCGACAACTGTAACGCATCTCCCTTCGTATATACCAGTTTAATGTGGGGATATAAAAAATTTATTGGACCTTCAGGTCTGCCAACCCTCATTCGGGATCGTCCTCGGGGAAAGCGACGCAACACACCGAAGCTCGGACGTAACATTCCCAACCATATACTGATATCAATTTTAAATTCAAAATCTGGGCTCGACGTTAAATGGGCGTGGAATCGTTAATTCAAATACACGCACGGGATCACAGACATTTCGCCGTGTAGTGGGCGGAAAAGGTAACCAACGGAAAGTTTTTTTAACAGACCGTTCCGGACTTTTTTTTTAACTACAAAATAGCGCACAAGGGAATAAGTGAAAAAGGTTGTATTTGATGATGAGGAATGGCTTATAAAGGGAACCCTGGGAATTTTTTTGGAGGTTTACTTTTTTCTTATCATAAATGAAAGGTATACGTGGATATCCAGATATTGGTACGTCGAAAAAAATTGCTTATATTAAATTAGATTGACCTTTCGATCGGCAATCCTGTTGCGTCGCTTCTCACTAAATTTCTTAACATGAGTATCTTCATTCTATAAATAAAAGTACCTAAATAAATTATAGTGCTGTTGTTGCAGCACTCGCGTCTTGTGACTTATTGTGCATGCCGCCAGTAAGGGTTTAAAACTGGTTCATGCTACATAAGGTAAACACTAACTCTGCTGGTGTCTCTCTGATGTTCTCAGGCCACAGATGTGCTGTTGTTTTTAACAAAATTTTTGTCACAGAAAAAAATAATGAACATATTCGAGAATGTAAAAGTTTTAGCAGTGTTAGCATTGTGTTTTTAGTTGTTGCCAAAGTAAGTAATATGTTGTATCTAAATTTACCTATTACAATATACAAAGCGCAAAGATGCAAAATGGTTGGACACGAAACGTTTTTGAAAGATGCCTCTACTTTTTGTAATTACCATAGATCATTAAATATAATCTTATAACAGCAAAAAAAGTCTAGAACATGGGATTTAATCACACAACCTCACGGCAACAAATTATTCAATGCGTGATAGCCTAGACCACCACATCCACACGATTTTGGGATTTGAAAAAGCGAAAAATTTTACGACGGATACGTGGTTCATTTAAGGTCATATTGAAGGTCATTTAAAGGTCAAATTCCCCTAACGGACTTCTCAGGTTGGTATCTCATCAGGATTTATGGAAAATGACCCCTATAAAAGTTGTTTGGGTGATCAGAGACCTTGAAGGTCATTCTGATAAAAATCACTAGAATTGATTCTAAGACGGTGAAATGATGATTTTCATTTTTCCATGAGATCTAGTTTTCTTGATTCTGAGGGTATAAATTGACAACGATAGACAATCTTATTCGAGAATTTGATCCTGCGTACTCCCAGCTTGTAACCTTATCATAGTTGGTTTAATAATTCATCCTATAGTTTTCATTCATTACTTTCAAAAAACAAGAGTTGGACAAGAAATAACCTGGAAAATGGCCTTCAAGGTGGTGACCTAAATGACCCAAACAAATTTTGTAGAGGGTCAAGAGGGGAACTTGAGCTATTATCGAGTGGTGTGACGTCACAAATCCTCTGCGACTGTTTCAAATATTTTAGAAATTAGAAATTAATTATCACGTACAGTATTAAAGCTATCGACCTGCTTTTTTCCCTATATATTTAGAGGGTTAAGTATAAATTACACATTTTTGAATTACGCGCTTTTATTACATATAATTTTATCAACAATGTGATTTTCCAGCTAATTACTTTCATACGTCTTCTTCTGACCTGCATATCTAAACCCAACATAGCGTTGGATTTAAATATGGAAACTTTAATGTATTCCAACACGGTTTTTCAAGAAATGTCCCTGATTGATCTCCGTCAGAGCTTAATTAAAAAAAGTACCACCCTCAAGCCTTGACGTTAAGTAACGACTGAAAATTCGCCACACGTCGTGCGGTAATAAAAAACCCTAAAACCTTATTTCGTATTCAGGGGACGTGTATCTGATGAAGTCGGTTCTTCAATCGCGTCTAGGTCACCTTATACAGCTTGTCACCAAGATTTTTTATCATATGGGCTATATACGTCTCCAAGAATAAAGTGAAACAAAATTTCCACAAATTTTGCAGGGTATCTAATGTTCTGTGTAAATGGAACTGCAGATAAAATAAGCAGATTTAACTGAAGTTATTTCTATCCTGAGTTGTTCCGTTTAGTCACTAGAGCGCATCAAAGTGACAAAACAAATATTTTCTTTTTCAAACAACGTCGAGACGCCTTGTAAGATTTTATTGAAATTTGGTACAATAATGCTTCTATATAGACGTCACTTTATGACGTAGCAAAGTAATAGAATTAACAGAACTGCGAAAAATACCCCTTACCTTCAACGAATCTGCCCTCATAGGCCCCTGATAAAATTATTTTTTATTCTTTTATATTATTGTTGTTCTTCTTATTATTTATTATTATTATTATTATTATTATTATTATTTTCAAGGGAACATGTTATAGCGTCTATTTTTTCTGTTTTAAAGATGAAGATTTTGCTAAAAAATTTTCCTCTTGCTAAATTTTTGTATTTGTAATAGTTATAAGTTAATTAATTTTTTTATTAGATCATTACTAATGCATTTTCGATTCAAACTTGAAATAATTACGTCATTTCAATAAGAATTTATTTAATAAAAGAAACGAAGTACGTTACTTCGTTTTTCTAATTTACAGAAACTTGTAATAGACTTTTATCTGCTCCCACGATAGTAAATAGACTATTAATATAGTGTTTTTAAGGAGGCAAGTGGATTTTACCGTAGAAGTGGAAGTTGCTATGGACAACGGGAGGAAGTGAGGTAACTTACCTCCCTAGGGAAAAAAGCGATTTCGAGTTATAAATGCATATTTTGTGAACAAATTAATAGAAATATTTGATGAACATTACATTTTATTGCTTCCAGCAACTTAAGTTTCTGCAATTGTGGCTGATTTCCACCCACCATGTCTCTTGATTGCTAATACATCAACTCCTTTATTATCCAGTAACATTGCAGATGTTCTTCGGAATGAATGGCTTGTATATGTTTCAGGATGTTCTAGTTACAAAAAATTGTGTAATCTTATTAGGAATCTAGGAAGGGTATTCTTGCCTACCTGCTTGATAGCGCATAAAAAAGCGTGAAATTTCAGTTTTAATTTCCAATATAATCTTAATGTATTTCTTGAGAATTTTAGGTAGTAGATAAGTATAATTTACCAGTCTCGAACTCTCGTCCTCCTTTATGGTGTAAATAATAACTATTCTCTTATAAGGACTGTCAATATGATTGTTATTGTAAGTGAGGCAAAGTGGGCCAGCATTGGTTATAGTTATAGCCCAAGATCCGAATCATTCAATTCCAAATCATCAAATTTTCAGAAATATTGAAAGGCGTCTTCGAGAACAGGTCAGTTTAAAGTTAACAGAGGTAATGCTGGAAGTCACCGTCAAGCTCAAATGCCCATTGAGGAGGAGGAAATTCTGGAAATAGTGGAATAGTGGAAGGGAAGGGCAATCAGTGTCAGATTAATAGGTACAGGGGCAGACTGTAGTTTCCAAAAGTACAGTTAACAGAGTAATCTCCGAACAACTAATTCACCTTTTTCATGTTTACCCAGTTGAACAACTACTAGCTCTTGATCCACTCGCCTTCAATTCTCGAAGATTATTCGTCAAAAGAGAGCTGGAAATATGAACTTACACAAGACAATTCGTTTCATTGACTAATCATGTTTTACGAAACGTGGGATAATAAATAAATCTCCATCACCAGCATGTTTACGCAGATGAAAGGGAAAGACATTTCCAACGTGGACTGGTTTTATCAACTTTCTGCTTGGTCTTATTAGATTACCAATTCGTCTCGACGGCAACAGTTATTTAGATTTTCTGCAAAATGTTCTGCCGGAATTACTTGACAATCTACCAGTCAGTTAATCTATGTAATCACATGTATTATGCATGACGAAGCAACATCGCAGTTCAGTCACAATGTAAGGGGACATTTAAATGATCAGTACCCAAGCAGATAGGCAAGCAGAGGACACAACACTCTAATTCACTGGCCACCACATTCATTTGACTTAGATCCCTGTAATTCTTTTGCTTAAAATAGAAACTGTATTAATAGTGAGAGACAGACAACTATGGAACAGGATTGAAGAAGACGTTCACAATTTGCAGAGTGAGGGAATACTGAGGAGGGTGCATTTTAATTTTTTTAATAGAATTATTTTATGTTTTACAGGAAACGGTGGCCACGTTGAACAGTTCTTATGAGAGAATAGTCTATTACCAATTATTTCGATGTGCACGGCATATTAGGACACCCTGAATAATAAACTTCCACGTATAAGAGTTTCACGCAAGTATTTTTTCGACCAATAATAATTTGAAAGGGATTACTGATATTAATCCGGAAAGATTTTGGTTGTTATGGATTTCGCAGGTAATCGGGAGATACAATTTAAAGGGATGCTCCCTGCGAATAGGTTGGATATAAGAGGGCCCCGTGGGTTGCCATTTTCCATTTACGACCCTCTTTCAATGCTTACAAATTGCGGAAAATACGCTATCTGAATAGGAAGAATATATATATATATACGTAGATGTTTTTTTGTCGTTGGGATTCCATAATCCGGGACAGACCAGTGTTATCCCAATATTGGCATCTGAAAAACTGTTAGTAGCTACCTACTTGTGACTATATGTAATTTTCGAAACACAAAATAAATGGCGTCAATAATATTTTTTGTGCTGGCGCTCTAAAAATTGTTCGTTTGCGATCACTTTTTAGCTGGGAAAGTGCGTCGTTGCTGAATTAGATCGGACAGGAGGGGGAGCGTGGTGAAGTGACGTAAGAGCTCAGTAAAGTAGCTTTTATTATACCTATGCCGAAACGTGCATTAAAAGCAAAGTAGGTTTGTACTACAATTGTCTGTCAGTTTTTGACGTTCTGAAGATTATATTTTTAAGTAGTTTAAAGAACAATTTCCATTCGATATCAGAGAACCGGATAGTGCCACCAAATCAAGGAAAAGGCACGAATAAGCATGAATGGTGCGAAAAGAAAAAATAACGGTAGTGGATGATTTTCTGTTAGCTTATTTAGCTAAAAAATCAAACACGCTTAAGTTATTTAAGCGCATAGAGTCTGTATTCAATGCTCAAATAGTTATTTACACCATAAAGGAGGTAAGTATCATTTACCAGTCGAGGACGATTTTGCGCCCGAGCGGAGCGAGGGCTGGCAATAGAGTCCGAGACTGGTAAATTATACTTAGCTGCTGCGTGGTGTATAACGTTTTATCTGCTCTCTCAGTTCTTTATGGTTCATGAAATAAAGATTAGGTTTTATTTTTGACATTTCTTAATCCATTCATTTTGACATTATTCGAAATATTGCAAAGTCGCCTTGGTTGTTTGGATTTTGTCGTTTCTAAAGTGTTTATAAACAAAGCTACATAAAAGTTGCAACTTTGCTGGTTTTGAATTATTATTTCTAAATGAGTGATTTTCAAATAGAAAGTGCAGCAAATGCTGCCTGCGATTTTTATTCCACGAGAAGTCGAAAGTAAGCTACGGACGAGCATATAGGAATTTCAAAGAATGGTGCCAGAACAATCATGGAAAAGTCAAGAACTTTAAAGTCACCGGCGAGTTTGTGGAGTGAATACTCAAAGATTAAGTCAACTATTTTCATAGAAAAGAACGTGAATATATCAAAATACCCCAAACTGAGAGCATTTTTGAAACGTAAGAATGACGGCTATACACCTAAAAAGTCAAACGTTTTTACAAGAGAACAAGAACAGACACCTGATAACACATATTTGCTAATGAAGGTAGTGACAGTCTTAGATATTGCAGAAGTATGCCTTCTAATGAGTTATGTAAACTTACTTTGGACAACGACAATTTCAAAAATTTCGATGACATTGTAGTTACAATACCAAATTCTAAAAATGGTATGTCACGTACGTTTACAATTACTTATCGCCTGGGTTCTATTTCTCACCTAGTAATTCTCAAGAAATATATCAAGATTAGATTTAGATTGTCAAGTAGGTAGATTTTACAACCAACCAGTCGGCAAGAATATCCTTTCTATGATTCCTAATAAGATTGCACAGATTTTGAAACGAGAACATCCTGAAACATATACAGCCCATTCATTCCGAAGAACATCGGCAACGTTACTGGTTACTGACAGGAGTTGATGTATTAACAATCAAGAGACATGGTGGGTGGAAATCAGCCACCATTGCAGAAAGTTATGTTGCTGACAGTTTAAGTAACAACAATGAAATGGCCAACAGGATTCTTTACAATGACACTTCAAATCCAGGTTCTTGTAGTACGCCGCATCATGCCGTTTTAATGGATCAGTCAGATAAAATTGAACCACCGATGACTGAAATGGAGCGGTCAAATCATTTTCGGAAAAATGTGACAATTAGTAAACGCGACGGGAATAATTATCCAGACTTTATAAATGTTACTAAATGTAATAACTGTATAATTACTATAAATATTCATTCATAATAATTAATAAAATGTAATGTTCATCAAATATTTCTATTAATTTGTTCATAAGTATGCATTTATAACCCGAAATCGCCTTTTTCCCTAAGGAAGCACGTTACCTCACTTACCTCCCATTGTCCATAGCAACTTCCACTTCTACGATAAAATCCACTTACCTCCTAAAATCAATGTATTAATAGTCTTACTATAGTGGGAAACAATTACCCAAGACAAACATTGATATTAATAAATTTCCGAACTTAATACTTTTGTAAAGAAAAAATTTGTGGAATATACTCTGATTCAAAATTCAGTACAAAGAATTTAGGGGCGTATTTTGGAGGTCAAAATAAGACTTTTTTCCTATAAACGTGGGTCCACAAATTCTTAGTTTTAGATTTTATTTTTTTCAATATTTTAGGAATAATTTCCAAATAGATTTGAATGCTGGCATAAAACCTGTGGTGTGGGAGCTTTTTAGGATGCTAAGTTTAAATATGTCACAGCTTTTGACGCTACTTGTAAAGGGCCACCTAGAATTCAATTGGCCCTAACTTTCACGAAATTCGACATGTTTAACACTGGAAAAAGAAAGTAGTTTACACCTTATCGTTAGTAGTTTACACCTTATCGGTACAATCTTAAACTACACTCATGCAGTTCTGCCAACGCCATCAGTTGGAAAACAGCGAGAACTTATTCAACGTCCCTATATTATTTTAGTAGAGTTGTTACTTTAAAGTGTTCAATTAGTTTTGTTAAAGTTGAAAAACCTAAGACTTACATTTTTGTCGCATCGCCTTCGCTGCGTGTAAACCGCCTTTAACCGCCCGGTGTAAACCCACCCTCCCCGCGCCGTGCGGACCGGGCTTAAAGCCAGTCTACCGCACTAGCCGTTCCGGTAACGGTAATTCCTGCGACGTACGAGGAAAGAACGATTCGTTGCCCATATTATACCCACTAATCACTAATCCCTGTAGCGCCGACAACAAACTTTCGGGTCGGGGATTCAGACTGGGCTTAACTTAGATATCCCCGGCCCCCGGCCCCGAATACATTATTTACTAACCCACGAGATACTGTTAATTTGATGGGCGGCGGACGGGAAATCGATGCTAACTATTTAATATCAATGCCGGTAAGTCCCTCGGCGGGGACTGGTGGAAACAAAGGACGGTGTTTTTCCGTCGCCAGGATTCAATAATGCGTCGAATGATCGTTGGCGGTAGTCAAATTAATATCAGTTATACCGCGGGGGGTATATATGTAAATATGTGTATATGGAGGAATTGCACCGGTTTTTTCGTGCACAGGCGTTGCACAAATTGACGGCATCAATTAAGTAATATTTGGTTATTGGAAACAATTCGGGACAGTAGGCAATTCGATACACCCACATGGTCTGCGTGGACATATGTATATATGTGTGGGTTTTCATACAATACGTACATAACAAAATACAGTCACTGTTGGCAGTTTTAGTTTTTACTCTGAACGGCTGTGACCAATTTCAATGTTTATGAATTTTTTTGAAAAAAACTTTGTTAACAATTTTAATAACATTTGATGGAGGTACATATACGGACGATATTTATGCAATTTGTCTTTTTTAAAATTGAGAAAATAAGTATATTTTTTGATAATATTAATAATATAGACTCAACTTTAGACATATTGAATAATAATACATTTGCCTTTCTCGATAGAATTTTAATTCTACACTGAAATAAATTTGCTTTATTCTTTATTAGAATTCTAAATGCCCTTATAAGAACATTATATACTATATGTGACAGATAAACAGGTGAATATTAGATATAAAACGCGTATTGCTGATACAGTTGTACAGTGACTATATGACATAAGTAATACAAGGTAATTCACAATTCAATAGACATAGAACAGGTGCGTGTAGAGAAACAAGTTGATTTTTGTTCTCATACCTACGGTTGCGGAAATATTGGCATCAGAAAATGTCTTAGAAAAAAATTTTAAAAACCCGCTATTTCAGCAATGCCTTAATACAGAACAACCAAAGTAAATATATTTATTTTATTGACGTCGTTAGCTGGTAGAAACTTAAAGTGATCGGCATTTCAATAGGAGGTGGTTTAAGGGTGGGTCACTCTTAAAATTTTATGAATTTTTTCAACCCTAACTTAATTTATAATTAAGGTCTACCAGTTTAATAGCAAATTCAATTCTACACCTTTTTTGATTCTTGTCAATTTTTCGAGAAACTATCCGTTTTTGAGAAAATGGAACAAAAATATGTGGTTTTATAATTGCGGGTAGGCTATGTTACTGCTGCTCTTCAATTGTTCTGTTGCTAGGATGTTATGTATATTGAAAGAGTTCAGAGACGTTTCTTAAAGGTTGCAGCTTTTAGAGAGGATGGCAATTATCCACCAATTGATATACCTAAATGTGATCTTTTAAAAGGGTTTTAAAAGGGTAGAATGATTGCACAATTGATATTTTTATATAAGTATAACCCTATTGACTGCCCTTCTTTACTTTCATTGTTAAATTTTCATATACCTAGTTTATCATCTCGTTTTTCTTTATTGTTTTATCTACTTCTGTCACGAATTAATATTCAAAAATTTTCAAATGTGTGATAAATATAATCTGTTTCAAAATCAGTTTGACATTTTTAATTGTAATATAGCCATAATTAAAAAAAATTACATTTGCAAACTAAATTATATTTGTTTTACATTTATCTACTGTTTTTTAATGATGAAGTATGCAATGTTTTTGTATTGTTAATGTTTAATTTATTTAGGTATCTCATATTATGTAGTATATGATGTAGTTTTCTGATTGTACCTACCCTTTAAATTGAATTTCTGTAGGGTAGTGTATTGCCTAAATAAATAAATAAATAAATAAATAAATAAACCATATCCTTTATTAAATTATTGTATAACTGGTATACAAAGTTGTTTATACTCTTTATGAAATGGTACCTATAGCTGTTATTAAAGTGTTCCAAACTAGTACAAATTATATTATATTACATTTTATAAAAAATATATAAAATTGTTGTATACTCTTTAGGTAGGAGTAGTGTTAAATGAAATTAAATTTTCAGAAATTTTATTGTAGAACTAATTACAACCTGAGATTCTAATGTAAACATATAACAAATATTTAAATATTGAATATTATGAAAAGTCGCTCCCACAACTGTTCAGCTTGTCTTCTTAGCAGCGATGCACTCGTGTCTTCTTGTATTACATTACATTTACCTACATGGGAATTTGCACTATAACTCTTCCACCCGAAGAATGAAACATACCCTGAAAGGTTGACATTATTTTCTTCTAATTCTATTTCCTCTGGTTGATTGACTACCCGTGCTTTTCATTACCTTCTGTTCCTCCACCGTATGTAAACATTACCATCAGCGGTTTCTAATAGGGCAAATATAATAATTTTTAAGATTTAGACAAAATTTAAATATGAAAAAACAAAACAATTACAAACCATAAAACAGTTAAAAACTTACATAATTTAATTAACAAAACACTGTCTATCCTCATCCAACTAGAAGAAGCGTAATAGTCGATGCACACCGGACTGTCGGATATTTCACGATCATAACCGTTTATTCACCGAGAGATGACGATCACTTAATCATTTTAAGACGCGTTATTGGTCTTTATACTTGCAACAAATCTTCCCTAGATGCATAAGGTGTATCAAGCGCTTTCCAGTTAAATTCATTGAATAAAGGGTATGGAGATGAATGTTTTTTTTTTAAATAAAAGTTGTATATTTATTACAAAAGTTTTAATGCTTTACTCACATTACTCTAGAGGAACAGTTTAATAAGTCTATTTCTTTCAGTATAATTGAATATCCAAATACTAATGAATTGAAATTCATAAAACAAGACTAATAAATAATTTGACAAATTCTACAACAAAGAGAAATTAGAAATTCTCGTACATATATCTGTATTATCAGAAAAATTAAGGAGAATAGGTAACAAGTTTAACATTAGAATAGATTTTCAGACAACTAATATTTTACGGACTTTTTGTCAAAGACGCGCCCAAATAATCAAAATTTAAAAAATTGCATTGATAACATATCTTGTTTATGCAATCGACATTATGTTGAGGAAACCTTTCGGAAATGTTGAAAAAGGAAAATAACACCGTTAAATTATAAAGAAGAATTATAAAGAAAATTGAAAAAGACCGCGACTACTTTATTAAACGGTGAAAGATGTGTGTTAAATTACTTCGTGAACTTGAATCCCATGTGGATTACAAATATTTAAAAAAAAGGTCTCTCTAGCAATGGAAACTTATAAACAAACAAATTTAAACTGTCAAGCCTAATTAAAAGAGACATTAGGTTTGATAATGAAAGAAGATAACTTTTTCGAAGCGTTCGCTGTGATTGAAACAGTGGCGGCTCGTGGATCTAGAAATGGGGGGAATCATTTTTAAAAAGTCAACATACCTCAACAGAAAGTCGTTTATCTATTTTATTGACAATTCTTCTAATAGACCTTTTTAGTAGTGACGTCACATACGCCAAATAATAGGCAACCACACAGTGCACATTGTCATGAAGAATTTCTCAATATTTTTACTAGATCGATTTTCAACCTTATGTACTTTGGACATAAGTGGCTTCTTTGTCATGACCGTGAATATTGCGATATTCTGGCAATATTAGAAATATTTAAAAAGTTTCAAACCCCAAGTGACAAACTAAAAGAATTATAGAATTTTTATATTTAAATTTATAGAACAATATTGACTTTTATAGTAATTAATAAATTAAAATTATATCAATGTTACTGAGCATGCGCATTAAAGATAATTTCATGTAAGCGAAGTAGCCTCACAACAGGATATCAGTCAAGAAGAAGTTTGGTTATGGTTAAGGGTATGTATATAATAAACCACTTGAAGAAAAAAACACTCGATAAACACACTGACATAGCACAACACCAAGAAAAACAATAAAAATATTTAGTAGAACTAGAAAATGCCAAGATTAAAAAAAAAGAGAAAATACGCTAATGAGGACAGCGATAACATATCAATAAAATCTCACCTGTGTATGAGGCTACTCTTTTCAAGCGTGAGCATTAGGAATAACACGGCTAATGTTAAATTTTTGCTTTATTTAAATTTAGGAATATTATTTTATATCGTTTTTTGTAAGTTTTAAGCACATTATTGTATCTATTTTACCAAATACGTGTTGGTTGTTCTTAAATACTTCCAAATCCTTGTAAAAATAAATTAATTAATAAGTTAATCATTTTTATACTATCTATGTAAATAGTACATAAGAGTCAGATTCGGTCTGTACAATTTTAACTGTAACAATTTGTTGCAGGTTGCCTAAATATGTGACGTTACACTAAAACAGTATATTTGATCGTAGCTAAAACACTTCAAATTTTCCGTCGTACTGTATTTTTTAATAACGTTTTACCCTTTTTAATGTTGAAAAACAACCGTTGTTTTCGGCTATTGTCATAAGGAGCGACACAACATTTTCAAAAGTTTCAGAACTCTCATAAAAAGTAATACACAAGTTACCACAACTGATACTAAGTAATTTGTAGCATATTGTACATTAAAGGTCACCGACCTCGACTGCTTAAATGTTTAATATAAACGTTGCAATTGATACTGCGCATAAAGAGGAGAAATGTCAAGAAGAAAACAGCGAAAAAGGTACATGTCACTTTTAGAAACTACAGTAAATATGTAAAAATGGCTTATGTGAAATAGAAACAATGTATTAATATTCTGTAGATTGTTCCTATTCGAAATACGAAACAGTAAAGACATTTTTAGGTCAATCTCGTTCGCGGCTAGCAATTTCACCACGAAAAAAACTTGGGAGGAATAAAATCGGCATCTCAGGACAGATTGGGGCTTCCTTACTGCAAATCAGGAGAGATAAGACTTTTTTCGCGGGATGGCCGAAGGGATTCTATTAATATTCCGGTCGACAGGATGGTTATTGCCTTTTCTTAGAGTAATATATTGGGCTGAGGTGTATACAGAATTTTAAACGCGATAATGCGCGAATTTTTGACGGAATTTGTAGCATCAGCGGAACTGTAACGAATGGAGTCAGAAAATCCGTTGAAAATTGTTCTACTTTATATATACAGGATGTCTCGTGACTCTCGTGTATGTATATTTTACCCAAACATTTTTCAAAAACAGTTTTACATTATTTTATAAATGTTTTAGTGACTTCACAATCACGGAACTCCTCTTTTTCATGAGTAAATGCCAAATATACGGTATGTCAAATAATATCACCTTACAGGGTGTTCCAAAGGGATCCGGAACTCAGATGACCTTTCGGGATTGACTATTTTTATGCCAGCAATAAAATAGAATGCCAAATTTTGCATGCATACAGGACGATTCAGAACTTACCCAAAAAAATTGTTTTGATGTATAGCGTTACAAATACAATTTTGTCCCGTATTACTTAGTTTCTACGAACTAACACAAATGTTGTCTTGCTTCGCCATAAATTAGAACGATATCCATCAACTCCGAGTTACTATATACGTTAGCCATTTGTGACACTAATTAATAAAAAAAACTATTGTAAACGCTATCGCAGCGACGTTAATACTAATTGTAAAATCGAATTTCAGTTTTCGGAGTCGCTTTGGCCACGAGGCTTTTCACGCGCATTGCGTAGAGCGCACAACGCACATGACGCTAGAGACTACAGTTGTCCAGCGATGTAATGCTTGAAAATACTACTTCAATCTTTTTTTTCTTAGAAACTAAGGATTTTACAAATTTTTTTTTTTACAATAACGACTGCTTTTCCCAAATTGTTTTGGATAAGTTGTGATATGTATCACTCTGTATGTGTGGTAATAATTGTTTTGGGTATGTTCTGGCAGGTCATTTAGAGGAGGTCCAACTCATTTTTCTATGAATAACTCGACAAGATCGGATTGTGATATTTTTTTGTGCCAATAACGGTTTAACGCAAAATTTTATGTTGGAATCTGATTTTTCCAGGATCTCCTCACAGGTCATTTGAAGGTCAAACATATTTTTCACAAAAAATAATTGTATAAAATATAATTTTTTAGAATAGAAGCATTTGACGAAAATTATTAATATGATCTTGACAACGATCTTGAAATTTGATATATTGTAAAATAATCACAGCTCCACAAAAAAAACAGTGGCAGGTCCGAAAGACAAGACCATGGTATCCATATGGTTTTGGGGTCGCTGAATCCGAATCCGGTGTCCGTTTGACACGAGTAGCTCTGGTTTAAGGTCAGTTCAAGGTCAAATGTAGAAAATCAATTGTTAATAAACTAAACCTACGTATCTATACGTTTTTGGAGTCGCCTAATCCGAATCGGGTGTTCGTTTGACTCGATCAGATCTGGTATAAATTCAGTTCAAGGTCAAATATAAAGCCATTTATGTTGTTCGTATTTGATCCTATGTAAGACTATCCTCTCCTCAAATTATGGCACTCTTGTTTCAATGTGCGTTAGGTTTATAACATCCATGTTTGAAGTGATTCATCCAACAATATCATTGTAGTAACCTAAGGAAAATTCTTCATCGTTAGAAAATTATTCCTTATTTCTGTACTGATAGTAAAAAGCTTTCACTTTTTCGTCTTGCTTAGTATTTTTTTTAGCCATGATATTATAGGAACTCTGCTCCATTCTCTGCCAGGCCCAAATCTCGAACATCATTTACTTTTTGTTGTGATATTGTTCCTGTCTTTTTCACAACGTGATATGGAATATATTCGTCATCACTAGTATCACTAGTAATATAAGTGATAGTTTCATTGCCACCCAAATTTCTCCCTTCTTTAATATCTTGGTGAAACCTTTCTCTCTGCTCAAACCCAATCAAATTTTTCACTTAGGTTTAAAACCAAAATATTTGTATAAGTATCTTTCGTAAGTTGCGATTGATCTTTTTCTATTAGAAAGTATTTTATAGACCTGATCCCTTCAAACGGACATCAGATTAGGATTCAACGACCCCCAAAACGTAGAGATATGTAAGTTTACTTTGTTTTCAATTGATTCTCCACATTTGACCTTGAACTGACCTCAACCCAGATCTGATTGTGTCAAACGGACATCAGATTCGGATTCGGCGACCCCATAAACTTATAGATATGTAGATTTATTTTGTTGGCAATTGATTCTCTACATTTGACTTTGAACTGAACTTAAACCAGATCTGATCGAGTCAAACGAACACCGGATTCGGATTCAGCGACTCCAAAAACGCATAGATACGTAGGTTTAGTTTGTTGACAATTGATTTTCTACATTTGACCTTGAACTGACCTTAAACCAGAGCTAATCGCGTCAAACGGACACCGGATTCGGATTCGGCGACCCCAAAAACGTAGAGATACATAGGTTTAGTTTGTTCACAATTGATTTTCTACATTTGACCTTGAACTGACTTTAAACCAGAGCTAATCGTGTCAACGGACACAGGATTCGGATTCAGCGACCCCAAAACCATATGGATACCATGGTCATGTCTTTCGGACCTGCCACTTTTTTTTTGTGGGGCTGTGATAATTGTTGATTATAATTAAAATTTGATGGAAGGTCATTGTTGAGGCTGATATTTAATTGTTGTTAGGCCAAATTTATGGTCACTATCTTTATAGTCTTATGGTCAAGGCCAAATCCGGAGTTATCCGAAGTACAACATTGATCTAAAATTTTTTTTGATACGACTCAATCCTAAAAAGTTACCGTGAGGCTCGGGTCTTTTCGGGACACCCTGTATAATAATTATTTAAATTGCAGATGTAAAAAAGTATAGAGATACTTGTGTGTCACACCGTTTTATCTTCGACCGTGCAAATTCTCGTAAGAAATGGTCAGTTTTTTATGAATATTTCTGGAACTATATCGATTTTTTTTATAAATGTCATTTTGACAACTAGTACAGAGTGCTCATAAATGATTACAAGCCACGTGGCCGCCGAATTTAGGCAACCAACATTACAGGACTGGTACTGTCAACTAGGAATCCCTAAATTTTAGCATTATCAATTTTAATTATTCGTTTACAACGAACAATGACAAACCATTACATTTACGCTCGAAATAATGCAATCGGTGATTGGTTGATTAAAATCTCGTGAAAAATTATACCAATCAACGGCCGGTGAAACAGAACGGTGTGTTTTAATGTAATCTTGATCTTAGTGTACCTAATTTTATTGAAACGTTATTAAAAAAAATGTAAGCTATTATCAGTAGGATGTCATAGTGAGTACTAGGGAAACGATATTGTAAATAAATTTCAGTGACTGAAGCCTTTATTATTGTTCTTAAAAGTTTGAATTAAAATATAGATTTAAAAATGTTTGACAGTGATGTAGATGAATGTAAAGTTTATAGGAAATAATAAAAACTTTTATTAGATATACATTTATAAAAGCCAATATTTCACACCGAAAATTATAAAAAAACGTCAATTTTTATACAATCGCAGACAATAAACGTATTAGCGCTTTTCCTAAGACAGTATTATGTCCTTACGCCTGTAGTTTTACTTCCCTGGCCACTCCCGTTAAGTGATTCTATTGTCGCGTGCGTTTCGGCTCAACGAGAACCCTCTACAAAATAGAACCGACTCTTCACGGAAGGCCAGTTTAAGATTGACGCACGTACATATTAAAATTTACAACCTAAGCCGATAAGCGTCCTGGCGACACAGAAAGTAGAATTTAATTTGCATTTTTCCTAGTCTGAGGGAGTAGCTATATTTAGATTTTTTTCTGTACAGCTTAATATGCGTTATAATGAGGTATTAAAGCTAAAAACGCACGGCCTGCTTGATATGTATCTAGCTAGGTGTTGACGTTTCTGTTTTTTCCAATAATTTTTTCTTGTACGGTCGGTATGCTAATGCCATTTAATTTTGTAGAAATTATACGTATTAATTTTCAAATTGTTACACGCACGTGCTTTACTTACAGTTTAAAGACTTTCTACCAATCCAACTACCAATTAAAATTAGTCCTTTATTATTGAAGGAATAACACACCAAAAGCCTAATGAAAACAGTTTAATAACAGTAAAGTACGCTGTCATAAAGCGCTGATATAACTGTGTTTCTGCAAGTTATTCTCGGTTCTGAACTAGTTAGGAAGTACAAGAGACAAACGCGAGTTGACTTGTCGCCTACTTAAATAAGTTCATGTGGTGTTTAATGAGTTGTCTTGGTGGGGAGAAAATGGAGACGCAGCTTTGCGAGATGTCCAATCATCTGGTCCATTTCGGTTGCAATAGTGGCTTAATTAGTATGCTGAATAGATTGGGAAAGTTTAAATTTAGAAAAGTACGGAGTGGTATGATTAAATCATAAGGTTTTGATTAAAGATTATGATTTTTCTTTAATATCTAAATTATTTGAAGCCTCCAAATATAATTTTATTTTAGCTTCTTCAGCTTTCTTCAGTATTGACTAATAAACACTCAGAAAAGTATGTCGGTATTTAAAACACATGCACTAGTGACTGATTATAAGACTAGGTAACTCATACGAGAACTCAGCCGACAGTTCAGCGATCAATTAGTGATCTTAAACACTTTTGGCCGTCCTTCAACAGGTCGTTCAAGACCGAACATCGAAGCAGTTAGTCAAAGTATTGCTAAGAATCCTGCAACATTAATTCGGCACCGGGGTCAAGAATTGGACATTTTGAGAAGCTCTCTACAGCTTATTTTCATGAAAGATTTGCATCATCATTCTTACAAAGTTCAATTGACTAAGAACTGAAGTCTACTGACCATGTAGATCCAAGAGAATTCGTTGAATGGGTTGAATAATTGGATGTGAAAGGGGGCAAGCAAATTTTTTCTGGGTTACCTTCAGTACATCTCAATAATAAAAGTGTAGATCCCTAGATCTGGGCGAGGTCCGGAACATTTTCAAAATTGCAAAAATGTTTAAAAAATGTAGAAAATACGTATTTTATCAGAGTTTTTTACTTATATCTTGGAATTTATGCATTTTGGAAGAATATTGAAGAGGAAAAAAGTTTTAGAATTGAATCTTGCACAATATGCTGTAAGTTAAAAATGTTGAAATTTATTACCGATGTTGCAAAATAGCAATAATTGATGAAAAAAAGGCAAAATAATCAAGTTTTTTTGGATATTTTTTTTTAAAATATTTTAATTGCTCCGAGGTTTTTCTAATTTTGGTAAAAAAAAACTTTAGAGTATTATAAAACAACATGCCTAATTTCATTAAAATCGGTTCTACAGTTTTCGCAAAATAATTTTTTGAAAAAATTTTTGAAAAACATTTTCGAATTTTCAAAATGTTGCACACCCTCAAATAAAGCATCTAGATACTTGAAAATTTTTTCACATAGAAAATACCGCTCAACCTTTCAAATGGTTTTTGAAAAATTGAAATCGGTTGATTAGGTCGGCCATAGTAAATTTTTAAAATTAATACTCTTTTTTATTTTTAAACAAGTAGATTAAGCTACGATCAATCCTTTCAAAAGTTCTTCGATGCGATAAACGTCGGTTTGGAAATGTATAAGAACAAATTCTTCTTGCCTCATCACAATTGCCGAGTGCTTGTCCATAAATTAGATGCATGTCAGCATATTCGCTATAGGAACAGTGCTCCATTATTTAGTCTTGTGTACTCAATCAATAAAACAGTTTTTACAAGTGTTGTCAATAACGACAAAAACGACTAGTGTTTTATTCAGTGGCGGCCTGTGGGTTTGAATACAGGGGGGGGGCATAAGAGCTGCGGGGGGTGTGGGGGAAAAATTTTAAGGAATTTGAAGGTCATTGTGTTTTGCAAGTACCCCAAAATGAATACTGTCAGTGTGTACAGTAGCTACTTAGATACAATGCGAGAAATAAAATTCCAACGTGTGGGGGCTAAAGTGGATAATCGATCAACCAACCCAGTTAGGATATAATTATGTAGATTACTGTAATAGTTCATTTTGTATAGTTTTTGAAGTTCCTTTAAAAACATGGGCATCACTAAGATCTAAGATGTTTATCTAAAACGGGATCAATTTTTGCACTATAGTCTATTAGTTCTAAAAATACCCCTTTGTTTACCGAGTCACTTTTTTATTATGTCCACAAAGAGAAAGGTTACAATATGTACCACATAGTTTTAAGATATTTAAAATTCTTGAAAGAAGCAATCGATTTTTCTTAACTGTTTCGTTATGACTATTTACTATTTATTTGTTCTGCATAAGCACTATTTAAATAAGAAGCAATATTTACTCTTTCTAAAAGTAAAAAACTTACCAACTTATTTTTGTGTTTAGGAGAATTTTTATATTTCTTAATTTTAATTTCTAAATGTTTCAAGTCAGAAACTCCAGTTTTCGTCCAGTTTTCTTCGCCTCCTCCAAACAATAAACATACAAAACAAAAAAATCTATTTGTTTAGTATCAACCACACAACCACAGGGTCTTATCATAAATGATTTTATCAAATTTGCGAATACCGGCCCACTTTTTGCACTCTTTCTGCACCTCAACTAAATTCAACACTGGCGTTGGACGTTTTTTTATTTCACAAACCCTCATTTTAAACTTAAACTTATAAAATATAACGTCTTAAAAAGCGCCAAAGCAAAAACAAAACACATATAACCACACTCCAGTGATACGGGTTACTGCCTCATGGAGTCCCAAAACAAAGCGCGCGAGCCTATCGTCGCCTATCCCCTCCACGTGCCAATTTGTCCAATCATATGTAAAAATATGCTTGCACGATGGACTCAGATTTCACGGTCCGCGATGGAGTGGGGATTGCGCGCGGTCAAACATAACTCTTTGGTACGATCATAGATGGCGGATGGCATTAATCTGAGTACATGCACTTTATGCAACAAACCTAACATCCAAGAGATATTGAATGCATGCTATTTAGATTTCTTATTGATTTAAATAAATACATTATTTTAAGTTTATAGTTTGAAAATATCTGGGGGGGCGGAGTCCTCCTTCACGAGCCGCCACTGGTTTTATTGCAGAATTATGATTTATTATTTCAATACGTGTTCTACAAAAACTCAATTTTTTCGAAAACGGCTGATTTTATCGAAACCTTTTTAAAAGAGGAATGACTAAAGTATTTAAAAATTCAGTTTTCAGATTTATAAAATGACACCTGTCAAAATTTTGACCTAACGAGTGTAGTGGCAAGTCCATTCCTGACTTCCTTGATAGTGTAAAACATCTACCGTAGTATGGCTTTATGAGCCTTTATGGCCTACATAAAACATTAAAATTTCATTAAATTATACAAGTCGGTTCAAAAGTTAGAACCGAAAAGGTAAATCGTTGGATACTCCTTTGGGGTTCTGTATCTCAGTTAAGGGGCACTTTTAAGTTAAGGGGAATTTTTTATGGCAAACTAGGGTTATTTTGACCTCCCCTATACACTCCTGGGAGTATTCCATATCTTACCAGACACCCGGTATAAGTATTTTGAAAAAAAAAAAGGCTAAGGATGGATCTCAGTTCTTTGGCGGATGATGTTCCTATTAGATTCGAGTCTGAAGAAGAAGGAACCAGAAACAGAGAAAATGTTGAAGAGAAAAGAGGATACAGTAAAACTGAAGCAGAAGAAGGTGAAACAGAATATGTACCATACAAGTGAAATATAATGTCCAGATCCATTTAATTAGGAAGAATTGAATAATTTGATTAGGAAAGTAGGTCTTAAATTGGCATGTTTATGATGATTTGAAAATCATATCAATCATGTTGATCAAATATCACTCAAGATAGCACTCAACCCAGGAAGTCACAATGTTATAAAGCAATCTTCGAACGACCCTTTGAAAATGCTGCTTCCTGGTTCCATAAAAAACTTGATCTGATGAAACAATTTATAGAGGCTTTGCATATAGACAAAAATTATTTCCTATTCTTATCTAGTCAATTTACGAATTTAAGTGATGTAAAATTGAAAGAAGACATTTTCGACGGACCTCAAATCCGAAATACATTTCATAACGACAATGACACAAAGAGAGCAATGTAGCAGAGTTTTGTGAATGTCACTAAAAACATTTTAGGAAGGTTTAGGGAGCCACAAAAGCCAGGACTGTTATATTTTAGCAGAAGTGACAAGATTTTAAGGCTGTTTAATGAATGTAAAAATTAATTTCTTGAATTATTATCACTTGAACTACTTTCTTGAAAACTTAACGTGATTATAGAACACTTTCATCAATATCTGAAAAAAATTGGGGCAGACACTGGGGCAGACGGTATGTTAATATGATGACGGACTTCTGTCGTTCGAGGACAAAATTAAAGTTTTGTGTGGGGAAGGGATGACGTATTATTACTAATTTGAAACGTAACAGTGCACCCACCAAGCTATATCTACCATCCGAAGGAGTTCGTGAAAACCCCCAAACGCCTGATCTAATGACGTTATCTATGCTTCGTTAATTACGTTCATTAATACAAATTCAGATCTGAACCGCACGCCTGATGTACTGCAAGTAGATGGCATCACAGCGTCCTCGGTTAATTCCCGCGCTTAAGTCTTGGGGCTATTAGAGCAATTTAGTCCATTGTACCGGAGTCGGCCGCATAATCGCGACTGCAGCTAAGCGCCCGTTAATATATTCACAGCGATGCATTTCCATCTCACCGCGACGCCGCCCTTATCGGCCGCCACCATTCCTCCGGAATTCCTCCGCTAAGGCACGAGGCAGCGGCGTAGTTTCGTGCATAACTCGCAGGCGACGTCACGGTGCTAACATTGATGTCGAAACTCTCGTCGACTGAGAATCTTGGCGTCCTGATAACCCTAACGTCACTAGCGAAGCGCGGGTATTGACCGGGTCCCGATATCCGGCTCGAAGGACCAAAAAAGTATAATGCTAGAGTACGGCCACAGGATGTCCCGCTTATATGTAACAAAAAATTAGGAGTAAGTTCCTCTTAGAAAAATAGGGAAGAGGTTGGTATAACTTTTTCAAATTAACGTTGCGTTTTGTAGAAGAAATAGAATAACAATAATAAAAAACAGCACTGGGCTCATTTGACATATTTTTTAAAGGGAATGATTTAATGAGAAAAACGGTACGTGAACTACCCCTATTATTTTTCCAAGAAGTCACCCTCAATTTTTTTTTGGTGTATAAACGGGACACCCTATATAATTTCGAATAAATCAGTTTCTATATCTTATTCAACGAATATTTTAGAACATGGAGTGAAAAGGTCGACATTTTATCCAACTAAATGCCCTGAAACCGGTCCTAATCTCACTCCTGGACGCCATATTGGTGTTAGCGGAAAGAAAATATGTAGGGAGAGGGCAATTAGCGAAATCTTTTCGCATTGTTTCGCAGAAGGTGGAACGGTAGAGGACAGAGGGCCAAGAAGAGACCACATTTGCATGATAATTCAGTCGTTTTAACTACGTCCCTTTAAATAAATGAAGTAAGGTCTCTCGGGTTTCGAAGGGCGAAAGGTCGGGGTCGCTTATATCGTTTCCGGGAACCGGTACTTGAATTTAATTTCCTTGGTGGAATAAATTATTTTTTTCTCCGAGAAATTCGAAGTTACACCGAGGCCAGCACCAAAATTAAATAAATACAGGTTAAGAAAATGTAAAAAAACAATGTAAATAAAAAAAACATATATCCATCAATTCAAATGTGGTACATCCGACACTGTTCATATGAACTTGGTTCTTATTTTTCGAAGTACTTTGTTTTTAAATTTTCTGACAACTTTTTAACACCCTGTATATAAAAATAACGCCTCTTGAAGTCGCCCCTGGTCTCGACAGTTGCATAAATAGAATTGTTTATATGGGAGCTCCCATTGGGAGAAAGACACGTATCGGGATGGCTCGACACAAAATTATGTGATAAAATCGATAGGGACGGTGTATGGGCGTATGCAACTAACAATACATAATGCGCGGAATGTTGGTAGCATAATAAATTAACAAATATTCACCGCCTGTTTTGGAATTTAAACCCGTTGTAATATACCCACTGATTGAACGGCATGTTATTCTTTCAACTTGATTATCCAAATCCAATTTCCCAATCAAATTTTAAAACATTTACTTCTTTTTTCAATGATGTCGAAGTGGCCATCATCTGCGTATGTATAACTGCTTCTCATATCGGTTTTCAGGTCGTAATTGTTCTTTTCACGGCGGCGAGAGGCAGCGTAGCCCCGAGTGATAAATTACCCTATAATGACTCGGTTATTAAAACACTTTTTCGTTGTGTAACCGGAGGGTATGTGTCGTGAAGAGACCCAGCTGCGGTACAAAAACTGCGATTGCGACCCGTTTAACTTGAAGTGGACGCGTGGCAGCTTTGTAATTTATATTTCCAGATTGTTTTTTATTCGGTCGAAAGTTTTCCCGGGACAAGTTTTATAGTTGCGAAGCGCCTAGAAACTTCCACGAGCATTGAACGAACGAGGACTCATTGGTAGTTCGAGCCCCACGTTGGGCGCCATGTCGTATTCTGTATGATTGTCTTTTCCAATTGGATAATCATAGGAACGACTTGTAAGGCAACATAACATGGGACGTATGAGGACAAAGGTTCATTGATAGTTCAAGTCTCACGTTGGGCGCCATGTCGTGTTCGGTAAGATTATAGGTATCATCTAAAGAGCAGGATACGTCGAGGAACTAATAGATTTTGGCATCCAGCTAGCTGCGGTCCCTGATTAGTCCGTTGGATTTGTGCAAGACCCCACTTACACTGAATAAATAAATAATTATTTTATTAGCATGTGCTATTCCATGTTACAATTTAGAAAAAAATAACAAAAAAAATGGATAACAAATATACAGGGTGATTCAGTCACAATGTCATTAATTTTAACCAAGTATTCGGAAGGCCTAAAGGTCAGAAAATCGAAAAAAAATTTTCGACCTTTTAAAAAATAAGCAAATTATCTTAACTCCCGTTAACTAGTCGTTCTACTTCGTAATAGGGAACGCGTCGTGCTGGCCGGCGGAATACACAGCGTTCGGACGTTGTAGCGAAACAGCTGATTTCCTAGTCGTCGTCTCGTGCAATTCTGCAATCAAAGTCCAACGGATCTCAACTTTATTAAGACTTTACGGACGAATGAATGAGTGTTTTTAGCCGTATTGTCATTTTAAATAAGTAGCTCCGATACAACTCTGAAAAGTAACAAGTCACACAATAAGGTATACGTACTACAAACTGAATAATTATTTGAACATAATACTAAAAAAAATTATAAAACGTAGTTTACGCGTTAAAAATATTAAAAGTACTAAATTGCATAACCTAACATTCAAAAACAATTGATATCCTTATACATTTGTTTTTATTAACAAATAAATAATACTTGTTAATATTTAAAATGTAAAAAAATATCTTATTCATTCATGTGTCTAGCTAAAAAGCTGTATTTATTCGATGTAGCTCCCTACGGATTAAAAGGACATTAAAAGCTAGGTTAATGACCGCATATTACGGTAAGTCAAGATTAATTCTGAATGAGCCTTTGTGGGTCAGCGATCATTTTAAAATTTTTTTAATCGCGTATTCGTATTCTAACATGACTGAACCACCCTGTATATAAATATAAATATTATATTTTAAATATAAAGAGTATATTTTTACAGATGGCCCTGTACTTTTACCTTTATATTTCTATTAAATAAAATACTCCTATTTGTTTCTTATTTGTAGGTTGCTCTAAATCGTTATAAATATTTATTTTACGGCAGAATTAGCTTAATTCTTTTGAACATTAAGTTCTCGTTTTTCAGCAAATTTCCGCTAATTAAAACTTGAAATAAGCCTAATCGCGAATTGAATTTTGATTTTTCTGCCTTCAAAATTTTATTTTTTCGAAATTTAGGGTAATGACGAATATAATGACGAGATTTACGCTTGAATTTACAATTGTAACTAAATGTATAGTTTTAGCATTCCGACAACACAAACTCAACAAGCCAGCTTGCTATCTCGCTTGCCGTCGCGATCCATATTCCAGCCTTGTTCTGCGCTCGATTCAACATGTTGGTAATTACTGGCCAAACAAAGTTGTTGCCGTGCTGCGTCGGCGATGTAAACACTTCCTTCGTTTAGATCGAGAGTTCCGTTCCGTAGCAGAGACCTAATTACGTTACGTACGACGTACAGCGATGAAGTTGTTCTTTAGATAAACTCGGACTCCGTTAGGAAATGAAAGAGGGAGCTGGAAGTAAAGATAACTCGTTACAGGACGAGGAAGAACGGCGCGATAACGCGGATGAGAAACGAAATTATATACGTACATGTAACAAAAGTTCTAGATTAATTTTGAGATAATCGTATTTATTTCGCGTTTAAAGCGTATTATCTCTTTTAAAACAGTTGAATGTAGCGTGTTTAATATTAAAGCAGGTTACTACATAAAAAAGTAAGCACCAACTAAAAAAAATAGTCCGATATGCTTTGACCCATAATTTATTATAAATAGGTTTAGTACACGCGCAGAATCTAACAGAGCCGGCACAGGGGTCGGTGCCCTTCACAGCTAACTCGCGTTTTGAACTGTTCAGTTATTTACGGAACCTTGTAGTAGTTGGTGTCGCGTCGATACCTTTCTTTTTTACGTCTGCTGTAAATTGTATTCGCCTTGTGTATTTAAATAACTATGTATTTATAAATGGTAACATAATTTACATTTAGTTGGGGGGAAAAGTGATGATGGAATTTATTTCAAATGTGGTTTGACAGTGATCCCGAAGATTACAGGGACATACGTATTAAAGGAAATGACCTGTTTCGTACTGTATGTAAACGCATTATAAATTTTTGTTACAAAACTAAGGTAACAAGACATTTGAAGAGCCATGCCTCGTCTAGCGCTGAAGACTCTGTATTTTTGTATGAACTTACAGACGCCTTTCTTTCGAGCGATATTCCATTAAACAAACTAGAGAACCCCAAGTTCCGTAATTCCGTAAATTGGAATCACATGGATAGTCCAGGTCCTAAATGAACAATTTGATATAATGGATGGTATCCAAAAAAAATTTACGATGTTAGTAATATACGCCCAGTCAATATTACGATAAAAGAAAAAAATGCAGTGTTGTAAAAAAATCCAGGATGTACCATTCTGGAAAACATATATAAAGTTTTATCTGGTACAGATAAGGAGTTACCAACAAATATATTAGTATATAGTTCATGCCTCAACAATTTCTCACACTGTCCGTTGTCAACAGTAGACGTTGAACGGTCATTTTATCTACACAAGTTAATATTAAGTGATAAACATCACCGTTTCACAAAAGAAAATTTAAAAAAGCACGTAATAATATATGTTTTAATTCCTTTATATAGGTATTTTATCCTCTACTTGGCCTTGCTCTTTGATAATAGTACTCTGTCGCGACATATTTTTTGTAAACATATTACTATTTTCATCCGTAATCTGACTACGGTCCTGTTAAACTCCGCGCCCCACTAAGAGGGAGGAGAACTCCGGGAAAACTTCTCACAACGCCTGACTTCGTAATCCAAAGAAAAAACCCTCAGGTACGAATGTCCCTATGCACCAAGCTGGTTTTTCCCATTCTCACGTAATTGCATCCCATATACTCGTTTTGGACAAGAAGACCGATCAACCAAACACATAAATACCAAAAATACAATCTTCTAATCCGAAATTGATGAAAATCCGTTATGATTCAACGACATTTATAATTTCATCAATCGCTAACTTTATACTGTGTCAAACGCTCGCTCATGAATGCCGCTCGCGAGAGTCGACCTTTTTTAACTCACTTTTTCGTTCCTTTTTTTTATCGCACCGCAAATTCAATTTAAATTTATAAATCAACCCACGATCACTAGATGTCGCGACTTATACTAAAATTACTTATACATTTATTTAAAATGCAATAACAATTTAGCTTAAAATATGTTATATTCTTTTCTCTTTTACATTTTACTTCACTTTTCCCTAACAAGTAATAGTTGTTAATGTAAATTATGTTACTATTTATAAATAGTTACACACGGCGAATACAATTTACAGCAGACGTAAAAAGGAATCGTATCGACGCGGCACCAACTACTACAAGGTTCCGTAAATAACTTAACAGTTCAAAACGCGAAACGCGAGTCAGCTGTGAAGGCCACCGATCCCCGCGCCTGCTCTGTTAGACTCTGCACGTGCACTAAGCATAGTAATTACATATAGTGCTATTTCTTCTTATTCTTTCCTAGTGGTTGGTCCTAATAAGTCCCATGGCACCGCGGCCTAATTAGGCCTGTTGTGCTTCCCACTACTAGTCCTATTCAGCAAGTAGTTTCCAAGTCCAAAAGCTTCCTTGCTGGTGCTATTTAGTTATAGTGATCTTTTTTATTTTATTAATAAATAATTATTGACACATACGGAGTGTTTTAATAGCTAAAAAAATTCTGATCACGTCCCTTGCGTGATTAGTATTAAAAGAATTCAGTACGCATATCGATAGAAGGCCAAAGCGATTTGCACCCTTCTCAAACCTCGCCAGAAGCCGCTTGGAAACCATCCAACCCTTAAACGAACCTTATCGGTTCTCGATAGACCTGTGGCGATTGCGGGATCCTACATAATTAATAGAGCGCGTTATAAGCAATTATAGGCGTCGGGCGCTTCGTTAAGGTGACCAAGGCCATAAATTTTTGAGGTTAGGTCGGCTCCTGAATCTAAATTGTGTGGGTACAGGCGATAGTATTTAGGTCGAGTAAATGAAAGATATTTGTTAAACGAGGTAAAAGGAATTATGTTCAATTTCTCACAATAGACCAATGCTATGACGTGTGCGGCCCGCTTTAGCCGTTATCAAATAAAAAAAAAATACATAAACGCGTGGAATAATATACCTATGCGATGGATATCATACATATTTTTTAATTAACATCGTGTTGGTGGTAGATTTTGATCGTTCGGGGTTAAAACCGGCCAATCTCCCTATAAATTAAAACTACACGGAATTTATCGTCCACCCGGCGGTCCGAGATGCGTAAATCACGTTTTCGAAAAAGGATTATCCCTTTTTGAAGCTACGTCGGCGTTATAGGATTGCGTAAATCACCTGTAAACATCAAATGGGATTTAGGAGGGAAATGCTAGCATAAATATGTTCGAAGCTGTAAGTTATTTACTAAAAGATTTAAGGAAACATGGATAACGCTTATAGGAAACTGAAATTGCGAATAATAATGTCAACTCCTTAAAAACAAAGCACAGTTAAAGAAACTAGAGTATAAAATTTTCTAGTAGGAATTAGAAACTGAGAAATGGAACTTATTTTTATGGTCTCTTTGTTCTCAAGATAACTTTTTTTATAACGTAATTAACTATTGAAAGTATCGGATCGGGATTTTAGGGACAATTAAAGAAAGGGTTAAACTTTTATTTTCGAAAAGTTTTACATTGATAGTTCACGTAATAAACGCGCTAGCAGCATAGCTCAGTCATTATAGACATGGAACAGCCTGTTTCGGGGAAAAAATACTATTAGGAGATTATCTGCGGAATATTGTTCGGAAACCTGTTATAAACAAAATATCAAAAAATCAATTCGAGGCTAGTTGGGAAACTTTGTTTAAACAATAGTCAAAGTTACGGAAAATTGGTTTTTGACTCACGTAAAAAAACTATTATTCATAGCGAAAAAAGTTTGTACAAAAAAGGTAGGTATTAAATAATCCTATAAAATGGGACAAGTCCAATTAAATTTCGATATTTTGTTTATGGGCAAGAGCTCAAAAATGGTCGAAAATGGCCGTTTTTTTTCAATTGCTAATACTTAATGCAATTTTCATTGCAGACACTTGTAATTCGGGATTTTTGAGGCTTTTTACACCCTTAACAAGTGGTAAAAATTTCAGCCCAAAAACTTCATTAGCTTGGCGTTGGCGGAATTTGTTATCTAAGAAGATGCTATTTTCAATTCATTTTTCCCAAGCTCACAGGCGTTGTAGGGTTTTGATCATTAGTTGTTTTTGTACCTAAATAGTTGTATTGACATATGCATTTACTGCTAATTTAATTTTTCAAATTTAATTTGTTTAAAAATGACTTTGAAAAAATGTTAATATTTATTAAATTGTTAAGATAGATAATTATTATAAAATAAAATAGTAACCTCTATAGTTTACTTAGTACTATTTTTCTTCGAATTTAAAAAAAAAGCGTTGCTCTAAGTTGATTAGAAGCTGAGATAATTTTTTTTTATTTAATCGCAGTGACCTTAATTATTAATATTAAGAGCCGAAATTTGGAGAGTATACATTAAGAGCTATATTTTCATGTCCTACATTAAATTAAGGTGAATCCAACTATTTAATTGCAAAAAAGAAGATAGCGGCGATGCGTTCTATTACTTGGTCTAGCGAATGCGTGGGGAGAGCGAGGCGGAGCATGCGCACTACGCGCCTGGTTGCGGGCAGGAAAATGATCGAGCGGCTTCAAATCGATGGAGCTGTAAAAAATTAGCCATATCTCGCTTAATAATGAACCTAAGGAGATGATTCTTTTTTTAATTTGTGGTAGCGCGAAAATTCATGAGCATTGAAGCTATTGTATTAACATTATTTCAACCCGAGATTTAATTTTTTATTTAGCCTCGCTCTTCCCGCTTGTTCGCTAGACCGAGTAATAGGACGCATCGCCGCTATCTTCTTTTTTGCAATTAAATAGTTGAATTTACCTTAATGTTAATGTAGGACATGAAAATATAGTTCTTAATGTATACTCTCTCCAAATTTCGGCTCTTAATAATTAAGGACACTGCGATTAAATAAAAAAAAAATTATCTCAGCTTCTAATCAACTTAGAACAACGATTTTTTTTTTTAAATTCGAAGAAAAATAGGACTAACTAATCTATAGACGTTACTATTTCATTTTATAATAATTACCTATCTTAAATTTAATAAATATTAACGTTTTTTCAAAAGTCATTTTTAAACAAATTAAATTTGAAAAATTAAATTCCCAGTGAATGCATATGTCAATACAACTATTTAGGTACAAAAACAACTAATGATCGAAACTCTACAACGCCTTTGAGCTTGGGAAAAATCTATTGAAAATAGCATCTTCTTAGACAACAAATTCCGCCAACGCCAAACTAATGAAGCTTTCGGGTTGAAATTTTTACCACTTATTAGGGGTGCAAAGACCTTCGAAAATCCTGAATTACAAGTGTCTGCGATGAAAATTGCATTAATTATTAGCAATTGAAAAAAACGGCCATTTTCTACCATTTTTGAGCCCTTGCGCATAAACAAATTATCGGAATTTAATCAGACTTGTCTTATTTTACAGATTTATCTAATACCTACCTTTTTTGTATAAACCGTTTTTCTCTATGAATAACAGTTTTTTTACGCGAGTCAAAAAACACTTTTCCATAACTTTGACCAGTGTTTTAACAATTTTTTCCAACTAATTTCGAGTTGATTTTTTGATATTTTGTTTATAACACGTTTCTGAACAATATTCCGCAAAAAACTTCTAATAGTATTTTTTTCCCGAAAAAAAGCTATAATGACTGGCCTAGCAGCAAAAGTTGAGGCGCAGCTCTCGACTGCGCGCAAGATTTTTTTAAAAAAATATTTCATTATTTAATTTCTAAGCTCTATTTAATGCAAAAAGAGCGAATTCCCGAGCGGCTTTTGCCTGACCTTGGAACAATTTATTTATCACGCTGTTTTGCACATCCTACTTTGTAGTGCAGTTAGTATTTTCGATGCCGCAAATGTCAAAACACCAAAACATTAGACATAGAATTACATTAGACGAATTAATTCGTCGAAGTATACAGGGTGCATATTTGAAAAAATTAAGTTAGGTAACACACAGAATAAATGAGAAATCCATAATAAGTAGAAAACAATGTCTAATAGATGACTTCTAGAGATGAATTTATTTTGTAGTTTGTCGTAGAATTATCGTGTTTCAGAACAGAAAATTTATATTTAATAATAATACTCAAATTTTATCTGCACGGTTTAGTACTGGCGTTAAAACAAACATAACCTCAAACATTTCGGCAAGTTTAATTAATGAGCCTAAGAAGAAGACTTTTGAATATATTTCGTAATCTGTTGTAAATGGGACGCCACTGGCCCCAGGATTCGACTTTTCGCAATATTATAACAGTGCGCAATTAAACCACTCGCAAAAACGACAGAACGACCTAATAAAGCAGTTGCCTTGATGATTTAGACATACAATAGCCCTAACATTTAGCGGAATAACAATAACTTTGTTCTTAGACATGGAGTTTCACTGGGAAAGGCGATTAGTTGTCATTTATTTACACGCATTAACCTTGACAGCAGAGGCAGCGATTTTTTGTGGGTCTGTTGGCGTTTTTGTTTGATGAGAGGCAAAAAGAAAGGTCAAGGCCAGGAATAACTGAATAAATGGAATCTGTTACAGTAATAGTCGGCCAAGTTGGGCTTTTTGCAGCAATTGTTGATTCATTACATGTTACAGTAACAACATGGGCGCCGTTAACACAAAATCTAAGGGAGGGAGAGGATATATTTTAATTGGAAATTTTGTAATATGCAAACCGACAGTAATGTCCACTATTATATTATTGACATACAGTATTATAGAAAATTGGTAATAGTTCAACAATTTGAGATTTGATGTTGGGCGCGATCGCTAGGCGCAGGGGTGGTCTGTTTGGTGTCGTTGTATAGGTAGGACTTTTCTTCGTCGAATAGAAGTGATCCAGACACTCCACGGTTACAGAGGTGACAACTGGGAGGAAAATTATTCTTTATTCTGCCACCATTAACTGTTTCAGTTCAGTCTTGATATTTTATTATCGATAAAAAATGTTTGGACTCTTTACTTACATGTCGCTGCTGTGTACAAAATTAACCTTCTACAAATATTTCTATATTTACGTCATGTGAAAACAAAGTACGAACCTGGAATATACGATTTACTCGTCGGACGTGAGAAAAAACATATATTTTACTGTTATATTCTAAATAAACTTAAAAAAACGAGAAAAATTTGTTCGTATAGCAATGATTTGCTATATTTAAACATAGCCGTTGAATAGCCATAGTATCAATGTGTATATGAAACAAATTAACAAATGCTAAAATGTTATAATTAAAAAAAAAATAGATAAAAACATTTTTAAAGCAACTTTATCTCTTTTTTTAATATATTTAGAAAATAAGTATTTAGATAGATACTCTTATACTATGTGCTAACTCTGCATCTACTGTTGTACCCTTATTGTGGCCCTTATCGCTGAACTTTCAGAGGGGGGGATCAGTTCAAATACAGCATCATACTCTACGCCCCTAAACGGCGCCCATGGTCAAGTACATTTAGCAATTCATTCTGGTTTTGAATATATACAGAAATAGACCGCTTTATACCGTACGTGACGGAGATATCAACATTTGGCGCCCGACGTGGGGCATCAGTATTCATTTTCCAGACCCGAGGGTTCGACGACTAAATATTTTATTAGGAAGGTTTCTCCCGGCATCAGAAAAGTCGCGAGGGTTAGATCTTCACGAGGGCGATACAAAAATGTCACTTTCTAAGTTAAATAAACTCCAGTCGGTCTCATCGGGGCGTACATTTTACATCTTTACGAGCCGGGGCAAAGCCGAACCGGCTTTCCCGAGAAATTTATTTAACCGAGTCGAGGATGGCGTATCTACGTGAGAAAATTTAATTCGATATTATCGTAGGACCAGAAGATACGGCTGTCTAGCGACATATACGCCATACGACGTCCAAAGGGAGCGGGCGCGTCAAAGTTGGAAAACAATACGTCATATTTGATCTGCTGGGAAGTGGATGGATATACATTGTATTCGTATTTTATTTATTGCAACGCCAACGTGTCAAAAAAGGAGCCGCGTGTTCTTTCAAATTTAATAATATTTCTTTATGTATACATATGCCGTTGTTTTTGAGGTACAGGGTGTTAAGTGTTTCAAGAAAAAGGGCGTCACCGTAACATTAGGAGATATGGACCTTCAAATTAAAAAAAATACTTTTTGTATTTCAATAACCCTTAACGCTAGTAGTCAAAATTTTATAGAGTAATATCTGCATATAGTACTCTAGCTAGTAATTCTACATTTCAGTAGCCAGTGCCGTAGATATTAAAACTACACATTTACTCGTAAATTTTTTGTATTTTGATAGAGTTTTAAGTAAATGACGAAAATGATTGAGCTTTCTATTTGTTCTGTCACAGAAACTACAATTTTTCAAAAAAAAAAGAAATATTAATAGATTAATGCGTAAAGAAACTAAATCTGAACAAAACCGATACACAAATAAATTTAAATTAAACGTATAACTCCACAGATTTAATTTTTCTATGCGTCAACTTTATTCAAAACTGTAGTTATGTTGTAACTGCGGTAGATCGCAAATGAAATAGAAAGTTGAATCATGATTATACAATTTACTTCAAAATCTACGAAAATAATAAAATAATAATGTGTAGCTTTAACCAAGTATGCTCAAATATTTGAGAAAAGCAGGCTTAGAAGTTACGCTGATCTGCCCCCCCCCCCTCTCTCTCTCTCTCTGCACTTCATACCTACGGCTCTGGCAAATTAACATGCAGAAATAGTACCTATCATGATTTTGCAAATACTAATTGTAAGTACAGGTACTACCATATAAAATATTGTTACGCGTTTTTAAAATATGAAAAATAGTTTTTTTTTTTTATTTGAAAACCATATCTCGAATATTGTGTTTCTCCAGACCAACATTTATAGGGTGCTCTAGAAATAAGTGCAAAAATTTTAAACATTTTTTAAGTCTTAAAGACAACAATTTTTGTCTGTCAATAAATTTATCTGAAATTTCGCATTTTTGTTTTAATATTTTGTACCCACTAAAATAAGGTTAAGGAACAGCCTATGTAAAGGCTGTCCCAAAATTCAGGCAAGAAGTAATTTTGATATAAAACAGGTTTTTTAATTAAAAATTGTAAATTTTTTATTAATTCATAAAATATATACTATAAGGATAGGATATGTATGGAATAAGGGAATAATGTCGGGTAAATGGCCTCCACGGCTTTGCCGGTAGATACGCACACTTTTGTAGAATTTTCTCTGACCGTTTTGCATAAATGCGGTTGAATTTCGTTGATACAGCGCTCAAGTCCAACGGCATTAAATTGCATGATTTGAGCGATCAATTCTGATCACCAAAACGGGAAATTACACGACCATGAAATAACTCATGCAGTAATTGAATTGTTTCTAGGGCTGTATAGCATGTGGCACCATCCTGTTTAAACCACATGTCGGTTACATTCATATCTTGCAATTTAGACACTGAATTATCATGTCGCGATAGCGAGCATCGTTAACTGTTATTGCCGGACCAGCTGCATTTTCGAAGAAGAGTGATCCGATGATGCCTGCAGCCCAAAATCCGCACCAAACAGTGACACGTTGTGGATGCAAATGCGACAATTTTGTCGATTAACGAAGCCATCAAGATGAAAATGAACCTCATCGATGAAGATGATTTTATTCGGAAAATCAGCATCCACTTGTTTTTTTCATAATCGATTCAACAATCTGCCTTTGCGTGGTCAGTAAGCTTCCGTTGTACTTTGTAAGCATAAAGATGCAAATCTTTCGTGAGAATACGCTGTAAAGAGCTTCTCGAAATGTCCAGTTCTTGATCACGGTGCCGAATTGATGTTCCTGGATTCTCAGCAACTCTCTCACGAACTGTTTATATGTTTTGTGTTGAACGACTTGAAGGATCTCCAGAATGTGTAAAATCTCTAATTGATCCAGTCTCTCTGAATTTTTCAAACAATCTTTTCATAGTTGATCACTATTCCGACCACATTTTGTACGAACATTGCGAACTGTAACTGCCAAACCTTTGTAACCTCAGAGGTTATTTCTTTAATTATCTATCTACCGTTATGACCAGTATTATAAAGATACTGGATTTCAAAACAATTTACTATTAACTTCTCGAAAGGAAGTTTATAATTTTTATCATCTACATTTTAATGAATACGTGGGAACTTAGAAATGTTGATTGTTTAGAAAATGAATTCCAGACATTTACTATACGTCGCTCATGTAGAATATAATCCAGTGGTTGGTTGTATCGGGTGACACTTAAGTTGGAAGAACAAGAAAACACCAAAACTTTCCAGGAAGGGTTTTAATAACAATAAAAGAAACACAAACAAAAAAACGAAGACACAGCGGATTCGAACAAACATTATTGATTAATTTACACGCGACAACGCAATCCGAGATTCAGGGAACCCAACGCGAATTCATAGCAAAATTTAGAAAGACTTTGTCCGTTAACTGCCTTGTTTTCGGAGATCTCTCCTGAATTCGACACCTCGCTTCGACACGCCCACTTCTTGGGTCCAGAAGTTTCTGATTCTTAACTTATTGGCGGGTTAACTGAATATTGGGGGTTGAAATGGCTTAAACTATACCATGTTATACCTAATTGTCTGTATTTACAATTGTATGGATAATTTTGTGACTAACTGATCTTACAAGTAACCCTACACCTTCCTCTAGTGACTCCGTGTAGCAACACGGGACAGATAAGTCAGTCTCATTTAATCTATTCTTATAGCTTGGAAAATCTGCGTAAAACCCAGCTATTTGATCCATTATTATTTTCCTTACAACATTCTAACAATTTATTTAAGTACCTCGGAATTCCTACGCCTTTTCGAATGTATTTCGCGCGAATTTTTTCCCTTCACCATAGGCTAAACCGTCGCCCAACAAATGGCCCTGACGGTCTAAGTGAACTTGTTCAAAAATATTGCTAAATTTCATGAGACCTTCTCCGAAGGACGACCTAGCAAATTCATTAGTCCCGATGACAAAAGGCACTAGTCTCTCGACGACTTTATGGCGACGCTAAACCTACTTGAAAACCCTTAACTTTTCAATAATTACTGTTAACTGAATTATTTTACTGCCTGAGTTGGCCCATCCGTTCCGAGAACTAAAAAATAAACTACCACGCGTCCCGGCTTTTGTTACACCTTTATTATTTTTAAAATATTGTTCAACAATGATAACGCGTGTTTTTTTCGTGTAGCGCTCTATTTTTAATAACCCTGAACTTTCAGCTGTCACGCTTTCTTTTTTTTTCGTTGGCAGCAACACTTTACCGCACAAATGGCACAAAATTAAAATCTTACTTGAATTTTGGGACACCCAATATAAAACATATACCTCATATCGTATGCGGAAGAAACGGTCCTCTACCGTATTTTTTAAACATTTAAATACTAAATTAGTTCCCTTTTTTTGTTGTTTTTGATGAGATAATGCGTGCATAAAATTTTGACAATTATTTTTAAATGTTTTTTCCTTATTTTCGCACAAAAATGCCCCCTTGAAGCTTGTACACTCCAGAAACTGTATATAAAAATATGCCTTGTGCAATAACAATCTGGTATTTACTTTTTCTTAAAGGTTAAGTGGTCGTTATTAATCAACGACATCTGCAGCATGAAAAGCGAAGAAAAATGATCCACCTGAGAGAAAGAGGTTATTAAAACGGCGCGTTGCGACTTGATTGTAAATTATTGCAAAAAAAATACTCCCCTAACGATGTGAATTGCAATTACCGCCTCCCTATTAATTACCCAAATCCCCCTCTCCGTCCCGTGGGATACACGACGGCGTTATCCCGATAAAATGGACGTATAAATCTCCTTGTTTTTCGCAACGAGCGGCGTCGTCTGTAAAGAAAAATATTTACATGTTCCTTGAACAGAAATATCGCGTGATCGCTTTCGTTTCATTTACAAATGTACTATTGACGAAGCGTATCGCGACGTGGTGGTTTCAATCTTTATAATGATGTAGACGCATGGAAATTGCGTTTCACCATAGGGGTTATACATAAAAAATTACCAAATTCGCCATTAAAAAACAGTCTATCTATCTTGCAGTGCCATTTCCTTTCTTGTAATTGAAAACATGATGAAAGTTGATGTCAGTTCGTAGCGCACGGCGTAGCATGTCAGTTCGTAGCGCACGGCTCGTAACAGGGTCGTACTCAGTTCACTCCACCAGTTTTTATTCCAGTTGTTTGATGGACATTATTCATAGCCGTGTGTTGTTCCACGAATTTATTTTGTACGTCTAAATATTGTTAATATGCACAATTTGTATTAACTATAGAGGAGACAAATGAATTAAAATGATAAAACTGAAAGTAAGTAAATGTTAATTATATCAGATGTAGGTTGATGAATGATTCCGACAGTTATATGATAAACATTTTGGTAGTATAAAAGTTGATATTTATTGATTTAATCCTAATAATTCTATATATAAATTAATTGCAAAACTTTCACACTAAAAATGTATTGTTTTCATGTAAACAAAAGGAAAAATGTTTTGGTTATTTATTAGTTTTATGGATGGTTGTATCAAAATAAAGTTGTTGGGAATTCATATACGAATGTGAATTTACGAATATGTAATCAGAACACCCTTAATTTTAAACGTAGGTAATATGACACTTCAACTTTAGCTGAACTTTTTATACTTTATGAAGTTGTTTTACCTTTTTCTTATTTTTTTTATATACAAGGTGATTCATAACTTATGCAAAGAATTTTGGAATAAATGAGACATGAAAAATAGAATCAATATCGAAAAAAGTTTTTGTAAAATCCTTATAGTTTCCGAGAAAAAAAATTATTGAAGTTGTAGTATTTCCAACCCTTACATCGTTGGGGCTACTGTATCTAACGTGTTTCGCGTTGTGCGCTGTGTGCAATGCGCTCTCTCCACGTCGTCCCTCGCGATTCAAATTCTGAAATCCGGATTTAGTGTTAACGTTTTGCGATAGTGTTTACATTAGTTTTTCAAGTGTCGAAAATAGTATACACGTATAGCAACTGGAGCTAATATAAAATAGACTTTTTTAAGAAAATGTGAAACAACCTAAACTTGGATAAATAGCGCCAATAAACGAACAACAATTTCGTTAGAAATTTCAAACTTATGTTATATCAATTTTTTGTGAATGAATTCATTTATGAAAAGAAAACTATAGCATTGCATTTAAAATTTTTGAGTAAAATCCGTAAAACGGCATTTCTTTGAAATAATGCCATCTATAGCTTTCCATATTGAGGTAAATGACATTACGCATTCACTACGAGGTAAAACACGAAGAGACCTTCCCAACGAGGTATAACACTATGGGCTTTTGATGAGCCAATCCTTAAAAAAATGCATTTTTCTAATCAGACATTTGGGGCTTCCCCCACCTTTTCTGTCGTGAGATAGAACAAAATGTCAATAACAAAAGTTATGCGCAATGAATTCGGCTGTCCATATTTGTACTATTTAATATACCTAAATAGGAAACATTTCTAAGAAAAATTCAACTCTATGTTTTCGTATGTATATTGCGCCCCTTAGCGGCCGAACTACGAACTTGAAAACTACTTCCAGCCATGTCTGTTGGTTGATTTATTAATCAAATTTTTTCCCCGTAGTTCTAAGGCCTATATTTTCCTTAGTATCGTACCTCGCCGACCTTGGTAGGACACCCTGTACAACCAAAAAATTTTTTTTTATAAGTTCTGAATCAGTTAGTTCATAATTAATATTATTGTAATATTGTTGTGTAACATATTTTCTGATATACAATATGTTCATATTCGTATTAGTAAACCGAGTCCTGTCCTGTTTCGAGCCCGTATCCCCGAGTTCTAGTTATTATTTTCAACACTCAAATAAAATGATCTGCTGATTCTTATTACATTTTTTTATTTACTTATATCATAATTTAAACTGTCACTAAACGAAAGTATTATGACGACAAATCTGTACCGTCACAAAAATTACGAATTTCGCGAGAACTTTTCCAATTCCATTGTAAATTGTAGCCAAATAAATGGGACCGGCGTTGCCGTTATAAAATCTATGTCCCGGAAAATATAAGACGTAAATTGAAATGCTTGTCGTCGGTATAAATACACAAAATGCCTAAGGAAATTGCCAAGTCGTTACAAAGTTGGAATGGTCCTTTAATTTGATTAACAAGTTGTTTTTCGGCACAACTACGCGTTTTCTTTTAAATTCCTAAATAAATGCGGTACATACACTAATAAAAATTGTTAGAATACACAAATTTTAAAATATTCATAATGTGGGACATCATATACAATTTCCCATTACCTTCCACGCCACTGTCCCACTTCTGATTGGTACAAGGGTAATAAAACATTCCGCCCAGAGCAAGATCCCGCCATTAGGATCACATGTACCCTTTGTGAGTGGTTGATTGATTTGACCTTTGACCTGGAGCAACTTGGGTGCTGAATATAAACGAACCGGTCTTTGTCTGATTCGCGTTCGGCGTCGCGTCGTCTTAATTTCGCTGTAACCATCCGAATGTACGAGACACATAATTGTTTGATTTGGATAGAGTTTCCTAACCTCAAACATGCGATCTATGCCAGACTTATTCATGTTTCTTAACAGCGTTATCTCAGAACGCCCTGCGTATGGTATTTGTCAGCAACAGGACGACAATATTGTTTAAAAATGTTTGCTATAACTAATAGTCATTGAAATAAAGGGTAAAAAATTTTTACGAGAAACCAAAAACACCACTTAAAATGAAATAAAATACTTGAGGTAATAGCCTTGGAATACATAGTAATAATTTCAGTACGTATCACCATACATCAAATCAGCTTCAAAATCGACTTTAAAATCTTCCAAAAAGCATCAAACCTTCAAAAAAAATAAATAAATAAGCACGGCCTAATTCAAAAAGATGTGTATTTTACAATAATAAAGCTATAGCGATAAAATTTATAGGGGACATAACTAAAACTCTAAGCTTCCCTGCCATAATTTCAAAATGACTTAACTTCATACAGGGTGATAGGAATTTAATGCCGGATTTAATCAACTTTAAACCATCTTAACTTTTTTTTTAATAGAACACCCTGTATATTTTTGCGCAACCTAATAAACAATTTTGTTTTCCTTCGAATGGTATAATGGTTCTCTATACGTATCTCTGGTTTTTAAGGTATTTACTATTTATTTTTCTTGCTAGGATGGCTGTGAAATTTTTAGTGGAACTTCAAAACAAGCACCTAATCTGTTATCAGTTTATTGTTGTCATTTTAACAACATGGTCGAATTTCTGCACATAGAATTTTGCCAAAGCCGATGACTGTAGATGAAGGTAACATCATCAATGTTTTGGCATATTTTCATACTTACCCTGAATCATCAGCTCGTGCTGCTTAACAGGATTTAGGCATTTCAAGACCCTCCATCCAAAAGATGTTGAAGACTAATGGTCAGCATCCATTTAAATTCAATTTTGTACCTGCACTTCATCCCGGGGATGCTCAAAGACGAGTCCTTAGTACTTATTTGCAAAATCAATTATTTGTTGTGTTACTTAGTGTGAGTTTGTTTTAGTGGACAGTAACCTTCCTCAGACAGAAAATAGATCGAATCACATTCAAACTACATCAAAAAATGACAGAATATATCAAGATAGAAATTTGAAATAACTCAAAATACTTGGAAATACTTTGAAATATCTTGAAATCTACGAACTCTTGTTTTTGGTAAAAATTTTAAGGTATTTCAAAAGTATTTTTGAATTTTTCGAAGTGAATCCATGTTTTTAGTTATTTTTTATGTACTTTGGAGTTTTTTATTGTATTTGACAGCGAGTTGGAAGAATTTTTATGCAATTTGATGTGAATCTGAATGTTTTGGGAGGTGTTAATAATTTTTGGTGGCTTGATATATTTTATAATTATCTTGATACTTTGGAGGGATTATAAATCCGATTCGAGGAGTTTCGATGTACTTTGAAATTGTTTGATTTCTGAATTTATAATTGTTTTCCAATTATTTTCATTCTAAATAATTTTCTTCGCATATGACGTGAACAACGGTCCTCAAATTGTACATATAGACATATTTATATAAAAAAATAATATTTCCCTAAATATATCTAATTTTCATTGATTTAATTTGCATTACAAAATATATCCATAGTTAGTGTTTGTACACATGTAGGCTTCACCTTATATAATCGTGAAAAAAAAATAGATGATTTACCTTTGTGACTCTGCTGTTTTGTTTTGCTTCCAACGAAAAGTTTGTTGTTTTTCGTTTTGGAAAGCGAGATGCGAACCGCAAAGTTTCAGCGTTCTCTGACGGAACGATGTTTTGCTTAATTCCCTAATACAAACAAATGGACGACTTGGTTTTCTGCCAGAATCAATTTTATTGCGACCCCCTTTTTTGAAGGCGACTTGATTCCAGGATTATTTGATACCTTATAGAACACTTATTTCCTCCGTTGTTTACCACCACGTCGTGATACAGTTAGATAATTACTATCGTATTACTTTCTCGCCAAAGGTACAGATACAGCTGCGGACGAAAAAATTGTCTAATTTATAAAATCAAAAATATCTCCCCAACGGTCGACTTGAAGCCATATTCAATAAGTATACATTTTTTTGTTAGAAAAGTTTAATATTTCATATTTTGTCACTAAAAGCTGTATACGAGGGTTGACAAAAAGTTAATATACAGGCTGTTACAAATTTGCTTCTCGTTACAGGGATCTCAGAAACGGTAAGAGGTACGAAGTAGCTTAAATGGAGGCAAAGTTGCGTAATCAGGGGACCAACATTATGCCTCTAAAAAATCAAGGCTAACATGATTAGTTTTGGAAATATTTGGAAAAACCAGAATTTTGAAAATCCATTTTTGTTTCATTTCAACCTTGTTTGAGGTGATATTGAAAAAAGAAGAACACTTTCTCATGGACTCTTTCGAATGGCATAGTCAATTTTTATATGTAACGCTTCGTCTCTCCAGGACCATCATCAACTTCATTTTTTTAAATACGACCCTGGAAATTTTATTACATTTTTTGCAAGCCTTCATGACACCCAATACTGTACTGCCTTAGCCCTAACCAGATTCAGATGTTTTGTCTCGAAAAATTAATCTTCAGTGTATTTGTTCCAAATTTATCTAAATTTTTTATTTAGATTTCTTTGTTTATTGAATTATCGTATGCTGTAAGTGTCGTTACACCCTGTGAAATCCATCTAGTTATTTAAACTATTACCACCACGCGTTACAATAAAACATTATTAGAGTTTTATTCCCGTGTCCATAGTTATTTCTAGGCTTCTCGAGTGCTCAAATTCCAATCTATTTTTTTCAGGATATTCATACAAATACATCTGCCATGCTCTTTCACAGTTGCAGTTACAGATATAATAAATTCCGATAATATTACGCTGATTTTCATTTTTAACCTTTGCCAAAACGAAAATGTTTTTAAACACTTACTGAAATTTTTTAAAGAATAAGTTGGCGTTTTGGTTGTTCTTTTGCATTTTTAAGAATTAATTTGTCATAATAAAATGTTTTAATTTCGACGCAACAACTTATTGAGTTATGTATGACCAAGTGATGGTGGTAATAGTTTAAATAACTAGATGGATTTCACATGGTCTAACGACACTTACAGTGTACGATAATTCAATAGACAAAGAAATCTAAATAAAAAATTTAAATTTTGGAACGAATACACTGAAGATGAATTTTTCGAGGCAAAACATCTAAATCTGGTTCGAGCTAAGGCAGTACAGTATTGGGGGTCATGAAGGCTTGCAAAAAATGTAATAAAATTTCTAGGGTCGTATTTAAAAAAATGAAGTTGATGATGGTCCTGGAGAAACGAAACGTTACATACAAAAATTGATTATGCCATTCGATAGAGGGCAAGAAGTGGCCATGAAAAAGTGTTGTTCTTTTTTCAATATCACCTGAAACAAGGCTGAAATGAAACAAAAACGGATTTCCAAAATTTCGTTTTTTTTTTCAAATATTTCGAAAACTAATGATGTTAGCCTTGATTTTTTAGGGGCATAATGTTAGTCCCGTGATTACCCAACTTTGCCCCCAATTAAGCTACTTCGTACCTCTTACCGTTTCCGAGATCCCTGTAGTGAGAAGCGAATTTGTAACAGCTTGTATATCTAATGCATAACATTGCCTGCAGAGGGCGCTCCACACGCGACAGCAAAAGATTGTCATTATATTTATTATATTATTTTTCTCACGCTGAAAAATTTTCTCGCTAGAAAATTTGAATCATGTTTGACTAAAACTAGAAATTATTAAAAAATTTTTTTTTTATTTTCTAATCTTTTTTTATTATATGACCTGGGATATGGGTATGTTAGGTCAAATCAACTTATTTTCATCTAAGGAATTTCTAGTGTGATTGGTTCCCCTTCATTTAAATACACCCTGGATAGTAATATCGTTGAAAATATTATTTAAAACGTAATATCTCTATTATTTGCTGTGGTAAATTAATACTAGATTTTATTGGCAAAAGATATCACTTTTTTCTATTCACTACCCCTATAAATAAATTAGCGATTTCACAGTGCAACTGTCAAATGGGAGTGGGAGAGATTCGAGGCATGACGTATGATATTACGAAATGGAAATGGTGGGTCGAATACAAAGGAAAAATTATTTCTAATTGCATGTGTTTTATTTTTTTAGACTATACAGGGTGATTCTGAACTCTTACAAATACAATTTTGTAACTAAAATCAAAAAGGGCAATTTGAAAATGATTTAAAAATACTAGTCCACTGTAAAACCTGACCTTACCCAATGAAAGAAGTTAATAAAATTTTATAACACCTATTTTATATCAGCAAATTTAACTGCTTTTGCTGCTATTATTATTAATTAATTAAATAATTAATTTGTAGTTTTAATTAATAAAATAATTTGACATACCTGATGTTACAACAACTGTTCCAAATTTTGTCCAACGACGTGTAAATGCATTTGGGCCCGTCATACCCAGTTTCTATGAACTAACAACTATGTTGTCTTGCTTCATCATAACACAAATGATGTCTTGTTTCACCATAAATTAAAACGATATCCGTCAGCTCCTGAGTTGATATACATGTTGTGACGCACTTTTCCTCGGTTCTCTCTCTATGGATCGTTCGGTGTAAATTTTATTACTTTTAACTATGGTGTGTACACCCCCTGTAATTTAATTTTTCGGAAAGGTTTTATATTCCTCGGACTGGACTCTAAACGATGACGTTAGTTAATAATTTAAATATTCGGTTTTATTCTCGGGCGCCAGTTTCCCTAAATTTGACGTGGGGGAAACTCCACGTATCCCTTACCCTCGGTTTAGAGTAAAGTGCACAGGTAGCTACAGTGAAGAAAATTAATTCCAGGGGTCAATGAATTTCTTTTAGGAGAAAACGGCAGAGAGTTCGGCAGAGAGTAGTTTTCTCAGTGTAGTTTTATTTTAAATATGAAATTTAACGGGAGCTCTACAAAACGATATCAGCGTTTTTGCTGGTTCGGAATGTTATCGTTTTACCTCGACGGTGAAAGAAATAAACCTATTAAGTTTTACTAGATTTATTCACACAGGGAAAATATTAATACTTATTACAAATACATATAGTGTCAATTTTTATTCCTACCCACTACTAAACGACTGAAATTATTTACAAGTTTCTTAACAATAATTATATACAAATTCAGTGTGAAAGAGACAAAATTAAAAAGTTATGACTCTGGGTTTTTTACCATTTTACTTATCACCTTAGAAAAGAAATAAATATTTGCAAACGGGATCGAAATAAAATATTTATTACTCTACAATCGTAGACGGTTTTTATGTACAAAGGAAAAGGTGATTTTAGACGGTCTGATTAAAATATTTATAGACGTTTTTTACTGGTCCCCGCTGATTCTGAAAATAAACCAATATTTATTCGGAATTATTTCGGATTTATTTTAAACAGGCGGGCGGTCAAATATCGGTATAATGGCCTAGCAAGCAATGCAAAATTAGTAAACGGAATGCGGTAAGCGGTAAGCGATAGCAATAACCAGCGAAGAAAGCCCAAGCGGTGCAAGGCGGAAAGATAGGATGGTGAAACGGGATCCGAAGTATCTCGCCTTACAATTCGTACTAGCCTTTAAGCTTTATACGTCCTGGTGGCCGATGGTGTCGGACTCTCTGTATACAACGCTTCTCGGTCTGATGGGTATACACGCCGACCAGGGAGAAGCGTACGGATACTATATGGAACGACCCGGAGATTGGGTGGGCACGCCGAACCTCTAGGTCTTGGTTCACATATCCCCTATTACCCAGCGTACATCAAGGTGCGGGACACCAAGCAACGCTGTAGTAAACACGACGGCTTCGTCAGGATTGGGTTTAACACGCCGAATCCAACGATTGCACTGTCGTGCGGGTTGAGACGGACGGTGGAATTTGTGTGTGGGTTACCAAGAATATTCTTCTCGGGCCCACAGTAATTCCACACTTAAAGTGTACAAATCTTTTCGGACTTGTACCCGGTTGGAACGGATAATAATAAGGAAAATAATTCTTACTAGGTTCACTGGTTATTCCGGGCTGGCTTCGGTGGAGAGTACTTGCTGCCGGTGGACGCCTGTTCGGTATTGAGTTCTGGATACGAACTGTCGGTTTCGGGGAATGTCGAGGACTTTTGTTGTCCAAATCCCCACCGGATTGACACCAGTCGTGGTGGGACCTCCACGTGACCAACGGCTTGTCAGAGTGGGGTATCGGCCGGTCGGACCCGCGAGTGGATATTTGATATATATTAGAAAAATCAATAATTCTCGCCGCCGGGGTAAAATAATCCGAAATAAAAAAATATTTTTAAATCCAGACATAATAAAATCAAAAATAAAACAGGTTCATTACATCGTAGACCATTTTTGACACTTGAAAACTAATTGAAACACTATCGCAACAACGTAAATACTAACACTGAATTTCAATATTCGGAATCGCCTGAGGCCACGTGGAGAGAGAGTGCATTGCGCACAGTGTGCAACGCGAATGACACTAGAGACTACAGTAGTCCAGCAAACTATAAAGATTTTACAAAAATTTTTTTCACGGTAATGACTCAATTTTTTATGACGCATCTATCCCCAAATTTTATTGGATAAGTTGTGAATCACTCTGTATAATGCTCTAAATAATAATAATTAATAGAAGTGTAGAGATTGCAATTACAATGGGGGGGGGGTTAGTAGAAAAAAAAATGTGTGCCGAGAGTTTTCTTCTATATATAAAAGTTACCAAAACGAATATTATTTTATGCTATTCTATTTGTATTTTTTGTATTCGTCGTGGTATTTATTCTACTCGGTGTTCCATTAAAAACAAACGAAATATAAACACTTCAAGGACAGAGAAATGGCTTCTGAGAAGGCACACGCAATCGAACAATTGACGGTCCCCACACGTCGAAACGGCTTCCCGACAGGTGATCAGTCAAGGCAATGACTAGACAAAGACGGCAGGTTAGGGTTAATCGCCATTTTCCACCGCAATCCGACCCGGGGTGGATTGGATGAACAGCGCGATTTAGCTAAATGATCCTTTTGTTATTTAATGCATATTACATTTTTTATTTGGAGCGGAAATCATGGCTTAATGCGGCTAAGAGGAGGTTTATGTAGATGGTTGCTTTTAAGAGAAAAAAGTGAGGTTAGGAACTACGTAGATTGTACATTAACGAATTTATTCGTATAGTGTATAGATATACAGGGTGGGATCTTAAAAACGAAACAGAGAGAATAACTCTGAAAAATAAACGCCGAGGCAGCTCGATTTTTGATCGAAGGTGGCATCTTTTCACATAAATTTATTTGTATTGTAATTAAAACCAAGACGTAAATAAACTTCTACATACAAGATTGAAGATCTATGATAATTTCTCGGGAAATAATGAATATGCTCTTGATTTGTAATTAGGTGAGTTTCAATAAAGTATTTCTCTATTCTATATTTTTTAAGAAACATATTTTGTTTCTGCTTATTTTATTTAGTTGATACATATTTTTATTCTATGATGCAAGATCTAGAAAAATTTTACAATCATTCGAAAGTCCCCGGAAAGTATGACGTATAATTGTCAATAAGTAGCAACGACTCGTCTCGTCTGTCTCATAGATGGTTGGGGAGTTTGTTATGCATGAATTGAGGAGTCTTCTCCGAAAGTTTCATGAGTTTTTAGAAAATTTACAACAATTTTTTGTTTATTATTTTTGTCAAATAAAAACTGGAGCGATTTTCTTCTTGATTCGAAGCTTTCGACACTTTGGATGATACAACACTCTGTATTAAGTTAAAATATTTCGGTTTTAGCGACATTGCTCTCGCTTTCTTTAAAAGTTATCTGTTGGACAGACGCCAGAGGGTTACTTTGAACGCTGACATATCCAGATTTAATCTTATTTCTACTGGAGTTCCCCAGGGTAGCGTTCTGGGTCATCTTCTCTTTTCTATTTATACTGCTGATTTTTGTAGTTATCTCCGTTATTGTCAGTCCCATCAGTATGCAGATGACACTCAATTATATTTTTCTTTTTGTCCTTCTGACATCTCTTCAACTGTGGCCCTGATCAGTACTGATCTAAACTCTATCTCCGAGGTATCTTTGGCTCATAATCTTATTTTAAATTAATCCAAAACTCAAATGTTAATTTTTGGAAATAAAAGGAACGACAATGAAGATAATCCAGATTTTACTATTATTTTCAATGGAATTTATTGTTCTAACTGATAACTGCAAAAATCTTGGGTTGTGGGTAGACAATTCTCTTAGATTTACCAAGCATGTCAACTATCTTACTCAGAAATCTTTTGGCAAGCTGAAAGTCATTTACATTGATAAAGATCTTCTTAATACTGAAATTAAATTGAAAATCTGTGATTCGCTTATATTACACCGCCGCACAAAAAAAAGTAGTCAGTCTGTACTTTTCATGCGACTTATGTTATCAGTTATATTTTTGCCTCTTGACCACGAATCCGGTGTCAGAATTGAGCTATCACATCACACGAATTTCCTAACCTCAAAAAACAGGTCAAAAATAGCAAAATTTCACGAAACAGTGGTAGGAAAACTAGAAAAATTCTTTTTTTCTATATTCAAATGTTCATTTATATAGTTATAACCCCGTCGAATGTGAATGAGTGGTTAGAATTGATGGTTCTTTTTCTAACCTCAAAAAAACGGGTCAATTAAGGTCAGAAATCACGAATTTTAAAAAAATAACAAATTCACGCCAAATTTGGTATACGGGGGTTTTCGAGATCGCTGATCACGGATCCGAGGTCAATTTTGCAAAATTCAAGATGGCGGATCCAAGATGGCCGACCAAATTTTCAAAAAATAACAAATTCGCATCAAATTTGGTTTAAGAGGGTTTTCGAAGTCACTGATCACGAATTCGAGATTAGATTTACAAAATTCAACCTGCGAATATATCTTTTACAGAAAAAAAAATATATATAGCCGAAAAAAAGTAGATTAATACATGATTGGGTACTCAGGTTATAAAGTAAAATATTACAAAATACGTTTCGCAATTCTGACCTCGAATACGTAATCAGCGACTCCTAAAACCCCCGGATACCAAATTTGCTGCGATTCTGTTATTATTTGAAATTTGGTCGGCCATTTTGGATCCACCATCTTGAATTTTACAAAATTGACTTCGGATTCGTAGGCAGCGACCCCGAAAACCCCCGTATACCAAATTTGCTGCGATTCTGATATTTTTTGAAAATTTGGTCGGCCATCTTGGATCCGCCATCTTGAGTTTTGCAAAATTGACCTCGGATCCATGATCAGCGACCCAGAAAACCCCCGTATACCAAATATGGCGCGAATCTGTTATTGTTTGAAAAT
>NW_019419456.1:513320-515186 GCF_000390285.2 Anoplophora glabripennis
CATGATACGACGTAATTATTATTATTATTATTTTATAAAATTTTCATTTAAAACAATAATGAGCTCCTGAACTTTCTCCGCAGACTGCGGATCAATCGAGAAATTGAAGAAAAAAAAACAAAACACGTTTTTCGGTGTATATTGAATTTTTGATCAACTTTGCCCGTGAAAAATACCTGTTCTCTCCCGACGGAAATGAAAGGTTATCTTGATGTAAGTACAACTCCTTTGCGTTGCAGAACGACGACTTACTTCAGATCAGCACAGAAAAATCCGCCCAATGGCAGTCGTTTTGATGATTCCACCATTTTTCAAACGGAAATTTTCCCGTTATCGGGCAGATACTGATGAAGCGGCGAGGGGTGGCGCGGGATCGACCGAGGGGTTGATAAAAAACCTCCCCATTCTCAGCCGATTCGAAACGCCGATAAGGTGGGGAACTTTTTCGTGGGTAACTAACTTATCTAATGCTTTTTCCGCGGAGGAATGGAATTTCACTCCGAAAAAAAAGTCGCAGTGATCGCGGAGAATGTTAAATTGATTTGTTTGTCACACTTTTTCCACCGATGACAAATGGCGATCTCGATATATAGCGTGTATAAAAAGTATGTTTAATTCTTGCGGACCCGTGGACTAATTTAGATCTACAAATTAAAATTTTAGCTTATTGAAGTCATTTAACTGTTTTGGATTTGTCAAATTGAACAAGCATTGCACTTACTAAAAAAATGTTTTCCTCATCGGCGATTTTACTGGAAACTTTCTAGAGAGGAAGAGAGAGAAAGAAAAAGAGGGAGTGGGAGGCTAGAAAAAGTTTTAAAGTAGAAAGTACAAAATGAAAATGGATTTTCACTCCCTAACTAATAAACACCCCGACTCAGTGGCTTATACAAGTTAAAATTTTGAATGGAGGAATAATTTTTAATTTTGAACAGCGTTTGCTAATGAAATTTTTAATAATTTATCCGTAAAAAGCACTTTACCTATACAATTTTTTTTTGCCGCTACACTAATTACACTGATAAAAATTTTATGTAAAATTGCACACTAGATCATTGGTTATTTTGACGCACAGTGGGTAATGTAAAATTTTATCATACAAATAAAGTTACATTAAGCATTTAATTTTACACTTTTTCTGCAATTCACACAAAATGTAAATTTACATTGTTGATATAATAATATGTATATTTACACCTAAAGTGTAATTTTACTAAATGTAAAAAACAGGAAAACTACATGCTGCTTTTAAGAAGGTCTTTTTTGCATACTTAAATATTTTTCCAGGGCAGGTTACAACGTGCCTAAACGAAGGGAATGCAGTAAATGACGCATATTCTCTAGAGTAAAACATTTTCTAAATTATACATAAAGATAAATAAATACAGAATATAATTTAAACGAATTAACTAAACAGCTTTCTTAAAATGATAGTACAATGTAAACTTGTTTTAGCAGGTTTAAATAAACAAAGTGAGTAGTAAAAATTAAAATATATAGTTAAGTTGAAATTTTCTTGAACCTTTTGTTTAATATTAAAATATATTTATTTTCTTGGGAATTGGGTTCTGGTGTGATAGTCAGTTAAAAAAAAAGGATAAAAAACAGCAGCGATTTCTTTTTTGACGTTTCGTTCCTGATCAGGAACTTTTTCAAAAGGCTTTTATTATTAAAATTGTTATAATTAATAAAATTAAAACCTAAAACAAACAATAACTTACTTAATATTTAGAATTTTTTTTTCTGTAATTACAATTAATTTAATAAGAAAATAATTTCGTTAATACATACCTAAACAACAACCATTTTACGTCAAAATTTTAAAAAATATGCATCAATCGTCATACAGTGGACATATTTTCATAA
>NW_019419456.1:515261-522999 GCF_000390285.2 Anoplophora glabripennis
AATATACTAAAAATTGTGCAACAGCTCTTAATAAACATGTCAAGGAAAAAAAACATAGTTTTAATTTTGATCAAACCAAAATTCTCGTTAAAGAACCAAATTATAACAAAAGATTAATTCAGGAAATGATTCATATAAAAAAAAATAAAAACAGTATTAACGATAAAACTGACATTAAAAATTTAAGTCAAATATATCATAATTTAATCAAATAACAATAATTATAATAATTCTATTATTTCCATTTATTATCATCTAAACAAATCACATTTAAAATAGTTTTCTATACTTTTAAAATATAATTTCAAATAAAATTACTAGATGTCCTTTCTGTCTTTAATTTACAAAATTTCGCCACCAGGCGTACTACCTGTTCGAATTTATCATAATAATTATTATACTGCTCATTTCATTTTCATCGTATCCACGTACCACATTGCCGACTAAAAGTATTATCCGGACACATTTACAATATTAAAAAATGCAGGCCTTTTTCAAATTTAAAATGAAAAAAGATAATATTATATTATGAAAATATGTCCACTGTATGACGATTGATGCATATTTTTTAAAATTTTTACGTAAAATGGTTGTTGTTTAGGTTTTAATTTTATTAATTATAACAATTTTAATAATAAAAGCCTTTTGAAAAAGTTCCTGATCAGGAACGAAACGTCAAGAAAGAAATCGCTGCTGTTTTTTATCCTTTTTTTTAACTGACTATCACACCAGAACCCAATTCCCAAGAAAATAAATATATTTTAATATATATAAAGCAACTTCTTACATATTTTTTTTTTAGTGACATTATTGTCCTTCCATGATTAAATTTAAAAATGATCTGTCAAATACGTTTTCATACTCTCGAAAACCGTATAAGGCTTGTATTAATCCAAGATTTCTTTTGACAAATTAAATAAACAATATTGTACTTATCTAAGATAAATGAGATACGCATTCTTACATAAAATTGACTTCTAATCTAATTTAAAATAATTTATAATTTATTTTCTGGGAAAAGTATTACTGTGGTTCATTTATATGAAGATTTTTTTCTGGTTTTTAGGACAAAATGATCGAAAATTAGAAAAACATTTAAGCAAATCTTTTAAACAAATTATAAAATAAAATAGGAAACGATCATATTGCACAATGCGCTAAATCTACAACCTCAGTAGAAGTGGAGGTTGCTATGGCCAACGGGAGGTAACTGAGGTAGGTTACCTCCCTTCATTTCAGTCACCGGAGGCGCAACATTATCTGACTGATCCATTAAAACAGCATGATACGACGTACTACTAGAACCTGGAATTGAAGGGTCATTGTAAAGAATCCTGTTGGCTATTTCATTTTTGTTACTTAAACTGTCGGCAACATAACTTTCTGTAATTGTGGCTGATTTCCACCCACCATGTCTCTTGATTGCTAATACATCAACTCCTATATTAGCCAGTAACGTTGCCGATGTTCTTCGGAATGAATGGCCTGTATATGTTTCAGGATGTTCTAGTTTCAAATACTGTGCAATCTTATTAGCAATCATAGAAAGGGTATTCTTGCCGACTGGTTGGTTGTAACATCTACCTGCTTGATAACGCATAAAAAAGCGTGAAATTTCAGTTTTAATTTCCAATCTAATCTTGATATATTTCTTAAGAATTTCTAGGTGAGAAACAGAACCCAGACGGGAAGTAATTGTAAACGTACGTGACATACCATTTATAGTATCTGGAATTGTAACTACAATAATGTTGAAATTTTTTAAATTGACGTTGTTCGAAGTAAGATTGCATAACTCATCAGAACGGCATGCTCCTGCAATGCCTAAGACCGTCACTACCTTCATTAGTAAATATGTGTTATCGGGTGGCTGAACGAGAAAATCGTTGACTTATTCTCTTGTAAAAACGTTTGACTTTTTAGCCGTCATTCTTATGTTTGAAAAATGCTCTCAGCTTGGGGTATTTTTATACAGGGTGTCCCAAAAGTGACGCCCGTCCTTCTGGGATTTGATTAAGGAGACAAAAACGAATTGAAAATCAAGAGTGGAAAATTTTCCGATTGTTTTCCGTTGTTAAGTTATTCAAATAAATATTCAAACAATTAAAAAAGTGAAAATCAATTTTTTTTCTCAAAACTGAGGTCTGTGCTTATGGGTACCAAGATATATAATTTATAACCAATAGTAGTTAAGTACAGTTTTCGATTGTCGGTAGTACCTGGGTGTAAGGAATTATTTTAACCTGAAAATGATAGAGAAAAACATTTTAATAATAAAACATAAACTAAAACCATAATGTGCTTAAATAATAGAAATTGTTTTTACAAAAGGTGTTCAAATAAGTTGCCTTCTACTTCAAGACAAAGATTATCACGATTCATCATTGAAGCATGAATACTTTGTAGCATCTCTTGGTCTATTAACGCGACAGCAGCGTATATACGGACTATAAATCTTTTCTTTTAAATAACCCCAAAAGAAAAATCTAGGGGATTCAGATCTGGTGATCCCTAGATCACCAGATCTGAATCCCCTAGATAAGAAGAGGTGGACCATGGCCTCCTAAGGCCATGGTCCACCTCTTCCAATCCATCTGTCTCGAAAGTTTTGATTTAGATAACTAAATTTTATATTCGTATAATGTGATGGAGCTAGATCATGTTGAAACCAATAATTTAGTCTAACTGCTAACGGAACGTCATCCAGCAATGGCATTTGTAAGCTTTCATTTAAAAACATACAGCTGCGGGAAATACAGCTTTGAACTACATAAATATTTAATCACCCAGCCCAAATGTGTATTTTTAGTTTTTTGAATAATTTCTTGAATTACTCGACAAAGAAAAACAATCGGAAAATTTTCCACTCTTGATTTTCGATTTGTTTTTGTCCACTTAATCAAAGCCCATAAGGACAGGCGTCACTTTTGGGACACCCACGTTCTCCTCTATGAAAATAGTTGACTTAATCATTGAATATTCACTCAACAAACTCCCGGTGACTTTAAAGTTCTTGACTTCTCCATGAAATGCTAGCAGTGACATTTCAGAAACACCAGTATTTTTGTTCTGGCACTATTCTTTCTCTATATCTCTGGTACTTCGTAGCGCACTTTCGACTTATCGGGCAATAAAAATTCGCAGGCAGCATTTGCACTTTCTATTTGAAAATCACTCATTTAGAAATAATAATTCAAAACCAGTAAAATTGCAACTTTTATGTAGCTTCGTTTATAAATACGTACCTTAGAAACGACAAAATCCACACAACCAAGGCGACTTTGCAAGATTTCGAATAATGTATGAATTAATTAAGAAATGTCAAAAAATAAAACCTAATCTTTATTTCATGAACCAAAAAGGACCGTGAGAGCAGATAAAATGTCATACACCAGCAGCAGTTGAGTATAATTTACCAGTCCCGGACTCTATTGCCAACACTCGCTCCGCTCGGACGCAAAATCCTCCTCGACTGGTAAATAATACTTACCTCCTTTATGGTGTAAATACCTATTTCAATACCTAAATCCAATACCTAAATTCCTAATACCTAATACCCAAATACCTAAAAATACCTAATTCAATACCTAAATCAAAAATTAATTGAACAAAATAACATATTTTAATAAACCTTTTTTATTCTAGATGCCTATAAATTTTAAATTAGGGCAGGTGACGTAGGTGTACGCCACTGTCCCGATGTTTACCAAAATTTTCCACGAACCGCTTTTTATGCACAGTATTGAACATAATCCGGCAAATATTACCCTCCTCGCTTATCTTTTATATTCTTGTCACTATCAGATTTCCCGCGGTAAGAAAAGGAACTTTACCAGACACCTGACACCGACTGTTTTCTTTCCCACTGCAGAAAAGACGCGTATGTCGATAAAAAAGGGGGTGCTACGCTTCGTAACGGGCTATCAGTGGCATAATCTTGATCGACGTTACGGATCTGAGCGTGGATGGAAGCGCGAAATCAAGGGCCGCTTAATAATGAAAAAAAAACATAAACGCTCAAAAAAACGGCGTCGCAATTTTTTTGAGTACCCTGTTTAATCGTTTTCTCGAAAAAAGGCATAAAAAGGGGTCGTAAACACAGCTCGCTCATATTTAGGCACATTAAAACGGTGAAAATGGGGGCATCTCGTGTTGGTGTCATATAACCTTTATATCATTTCAGCAGGGTATACGGCGTACATAATGTTACCCAGAATATGAGTTGAAACAGCGGCGTATCAGCGTTGAAATAAAAAAAATAAGTGTGGCAATATTTACGCTTAAGTACATAAAATATAAAACCGTTAAAAAAGAAATAAATGTTGCAATAATAATAATATTAACATTAAAATTTGAATAATAAATTTATTATTCAGAATGTTAGTTAATTCAAAATAAATAAGAATCTTACTTAACTGAAAGTGCGAATTGAGAGAATTTTTGGGTTCGAGAGGGATTGGTATATACAAGGCGTTTCAGTTCATGTGAATCAAACTTTAACCACAGGTAGAACTCAATAAATAATTCAGAATTGCCTTATAGAGCAAGGGTCTACGTCTAACTGCTTTCACTGTACAGGGCCTTATTTGTCGGTTGTTAAAATCATATTATTTACGAAATCTTTGGTATGCTTAGGTATAACAAATTGATTTAAATTTGATGTGGATTTACACATGTGCATAATTTACTAATTTTTGTAGGTCAGTGGCGTAGGAATGGGTAATAAAGTGAGATTTTTTTACCCCAACTTCTACGCCAATGACGTAATAATCATTTGGGATTCATTTTTAGATTCAGAGGACAATTCTACATAAAAAAAGGTACCTATACTTGTTGAAAATCGGTATAGTGTATCGTTTTACCGAAAATCTCAGTTGAATGGGAGACCGTAGCAAATTGATATTTGGAATGGTGCACAATTGTTGCCTTTGGATTATCGTCACTCCATAACTGTCGTGCAAATTTGTTACTCCACTTTTTGTAAAACACGATTACTAGATCGATTTTCGACCTTCTGTACTTTAGACATAAGTGCCAAAAAAATGTCTTCTTTGTCATGATCTTAAATATCGTGATATTCTGGCAATATTAGAAATATTTAAGAAGTTTCAAACCCCAAGTGACAAACTAAAAAAATTATAGAATTTATATATTTTTTATAGAACATTATTGACTTTATAGAAATTAATAAATTAAAATTATATCAGTGTTACTGAGCATGCGCATTAAAGATAATTTCATGTACGTGAAGTAGCCTCCTAACAGGATATCATTCAAGAAAAGTTTGGTTATGGTTAAGAGTACGGCTGTAATGAACCACTTGAAGAAAAAACACTCGATAAACACACTGACACAGCATAGCACCTAGAAAAACAATAAAAAATACGTAGTAGAACTAGAAAATGCCAATATTAAAACAAAAGAAGAGAAAATAAGCTAACGATGACAGGGATGACTTATCAACAAGATCTGTCTATGAGGCTACTCTTTCCGAGAAATGCATTAGGAATAACACGGCTACTGTAAAATTTTTACTTTATTAAAACGTTTTGTAAGTTTTAAGCACATTAGTGTATCTATTTTGCGAAACACATGTTGGTTGTGCTTAAATACTTCTAAATCCTTGTAAAAATAAATTAATTTGCAGTTGTTTATATTTATAGTATGTAAATAGTACACAAACGTCACATCCGGTCTGTATAATTTCAACTCTGACAATTTGTTGTGGGTTGCCTAAATATGTGACGTCACACTAAAAGAGTCTATTGGGAATAAATGATATGATGCGCCTTTCTCTTAAAACAATTGATATTTAGGGTACAAATTTAGACATTTTTATCTCTAGTCGATTTACAAATAATTAAGAAAAAACCTTTCCAAAGTAACTATTTCAACACCCTGTATCTCGGCACCACAACGTTAATGAAAAAAGCGTTATATAAACTACCCCCACTGTTATTCCAATAGGAACTGACCCCCCAATTTTTTTGAAATATAAACACCCTGCATAAACTGAATTGTTATAATAATGCTTGTTTTTTTTTTTTTGTTACAGGTAAGTCACTTTTTTCTGGTCACTACTACCGCTAGACCTGCAAAACTGTAAGTACACCACACACATAGGGTTAAAATTACAAATTAAAGGAAAACATGTGACCTATGAAATAAAAATGTATTTCTACGTCGATATTTTGAAAATTAATAAGAAATTCCACATCTGGCGCCCGTTCCGCGACCCCTTGCGCGCCGCCCATGCCCGACGCTCACTTCGGCGCGTTGCTCACCCCACTCCCGTACGATTTCCGAGGCGAAACAGCCTTGGCCGTCACTCAGCCAGCTCCACGGACTGCAAAAAGGGGTTGTTCGCTCCGCCAAGGGTGCGAAACGACAGAACCAATACCCTTTATTGATTCATCCAGTGTGTGAACCTGTTGCCTTCACCTACGGCGACGCTATTTACTGTTTACGTTGCGGCTAGCCAGGCGTCGTAACCGCCGAGCCCAAAAAAAATGATGAGTTACAAGGGGACGATAATAATTTTTTAATTGCTTCATACATATTCATGGGGTAGCGTCAGCGCGAATTCTGTTCGGTTCCTAATTAAATACTGTCTTGGAACTCTTGGAAGGTCTGCTAAAACTTGAGATGTTTACTACGTTCATATTTACAAGGAAAATGGAGACAGTGACAAGACGATGTGCTTCGTCTTCAAAACATCAGTAAATAATTCATAACATGTTTATGTCCTTTATCTATTATCGTGTCAAAAGGGACAGTTCTTTTTCATAGTTTCCAATGTAAAAGCCTGAGTAATAAAAAATTTTCTTACACGCTTTAAGAACGGAAATTGAAGTCCCGTTTCATCTAACAAAGTACTACAATATTCATATAGATGTTGCTACAGGAAATACGTTTATAGTAAAAATAGTACGATTATTTCATTCATTCAAATTCCGGCAAAACACACCTAAAAAAAACGAGAAAATGCCAGGTGCACGCACACGTGCACAATGAGTTGTCCGGCCTATACGTCCATCCCACTCTCTTGATGCTATCTCATAATTGCATATGAAAAGAGAAGGGTAATAAAATAATAAAAACTCCAATTTGCGGCCGCCGGTTTTTTGTTCTGAAAATATTTCTATTTTCTATCTTCTACATATTATTATGTACATATTTACAAAAAAGGAGGATGGCAAGTGGTTGTACAAATTTATAATATTTGCAGCCAACTAAAAGTTTTATTTCATATTATTTTCTACATTTTAGTACTTATATGGATTCGGACCAGAGTAGGTGCGAATGTAATTATTTCTTGTATGGATCTTTGAGCTGTTATCTTTTATTGTTGCGTTGTGGCTGCGAAATATTTTATTTGTGGAGTTTACTATTTTTTATATGAAGGAAAAAACATTAACAGAGTAAGTATTACAATTTGCTAGGCATAGTTGTACTTAGTACTAAATTCAAGTAAATAATAGATATTAAAATAAATATGTAGGTATTGTATTTGATTATTTGAAAATAAAAATTACATATGCGACAATGGACTTTCCGCTTACTTAGCCGTAATATAAATATGACATATTGTCGTTGCAATGCACATACAGGCTGTTCCAATAGTGTGACAAAGTTTATAATTATTTTCAGTTATAGTTGTATAGGGCAAAATCTTCAGGCCAAAAACAAGATTTTCTGAACGTTTAATTCGGTCTGAAAATAATGAATAATGGAAATA
>NW_019419456.1:526277-551170 GCF_000390285.2 Anoplophora glabripennis
GATAGTTATAAACAAATTAAAAAATGGGCACTTTTCTTGTTTTTTTGCAATAACTTTTTTGTTTATTAACCGATTTTAATTTAACAAGTCTCATTTTGTAGATAATTTTGCTCCCTACAAGCTGTCTGAGAGTCACTTTTCGCTAAAATTTATGGTTTTCCCTGCAAAGTGAAAAAACTGCTAGAAAAGTTAGCTAATAAAAGTTTTTGACTCACGAGATGAGAGATGTCTTGTATTATGTTCCTTTAGACAATTTTACAATAATCTCGCGGATAGGACTTTTTTCGAGTAAAAATTTTATTTGCTTGTCCAACGGTTAACTTATAAAATTGTTTAAGGTCGATGGCTTTTTCAACTATCAGTAAATAAAAGTAAATAAAAAAAATGATATGCAAGGAATAGATTCTCCGTAAGATTCTTCTTTTTTTTTCGAAATGCATCAATCGTTTGTAAATCAAACTTCTGTTGTGTTTTTAACCGAGTAACTATGAAATGACTTCAACCAACAGTTTTATTTCTTTTATTTTCGAGTTAATAGAATAATACTCAAAATTGTAATGACCAAATTGACACACGATATTTTTGGAGTGTCATTTTGATTTCAGTTCGCTCATTATTTTGTAATTTAAGAAGTGTTTTGAAAAAAAAAGGAATTTTGTGAAATTGAATCGCTGTAGAACATAATAATCCTAAAAATTTTCAAAAACGAACGAAGCCGATCGTTCTTTGGAAGCGTCTTCGTCCGAATTATTTTCCTCAGAAATCGCGAGTAATACTTTTGTCAATTTCGCCCGCCAATGTGTTGGTAGGTATCGTCCACTGGACAAGATTTTGTTTTGCAGAAGTCGTACATACTGATTTATCAAATCAGCATATTATAATTGTTAATTAATTAATTAATATGGCTGATTATCTTTTGGAAAATACTTTTCTTATCCGATTTTTGACAAATTCAATTCGGATAAAAACGTATCCAAAGGGCGACCGGCCTGATTGCAGTATATGGGGGCTCACCTGCATCATATTTTAAGGTAAAATATTGCTCTAAATAGTATCGGTGGGGTCGTAAATCCATTGAAGATGATTCTAGAAGTGGAAAGTTTCCTGAGGCAATCAATCCTGATGGTTTGTAAGAAAGTGGAAACCATGTTTCTCGGAGATCTACAATTGCTAAAGTATTAAATTGATCTTAATCGACCATTTTGACAGTTCTACAAGACAAACTAGGCATGAATAAAGTGTCAGTGAGGTGGGTTCTTAAGTTATCGACTCCCACACAAAAACTGCTTTGACAGTAAATTTATCAAAATAACTTGAAGTCTTTGGATACACATTCTAACTTTTTCTCTGAACTAGTGACTCCAAGCACCGTTCACGTTTCATTAACGTGCCGCCATTTTGAACCGGAGGATTTGAAAAGACACCACTCTCCCTCCAAGTGAAAAAGTTTGTTTGTTCTGCGAACCGAGTTTGCTACTTTACATCCGAGCGGTAGAAACAAACCCCTTACGTCTCTCATGCCCAGGGCATCTCTCATTTCGTCTAAGTTGCCCTTCCAATTTGCGATGCTCTAAAGGAAAACAGGAAAGAGAATGTGGGTGGTGCTCGAGCTGAAGTTAAAGTGACACATCACATTTAAGGATCCCGCTTTATATTCGAGGAGCGGTAATCAATTTTTGTTCAGTCCAATCTCGAAGGGAACGACTTACGTTGTACATATATTATTTTTTAAAAAGATCAGAGTTCACACGCAACTTTTGTTCGGGTGGAAGTGGAGTTGAAGCTATTTGTAAATTAAAAATGTTCAGAGTGTCCCTTAGTTCGACTGCCAAACTTTTTCAGTACGTTCTTTGATCAAAATTAGTACAAACAAATTTGGATGGACGGGTGGTCAACTTTGACTGCTTACCAGGATAAGTTAGCAGCCTGGGGGTGACCTGTTAACAATGTTTAATATCCTCTAAACCTGTAGAAATGTCAGTACAATGTTTGGTACACGTTTTTGGCTATTGACGTCTCATACTTATAGGAGGTGACGAAAAAAATGAGTTGCATAGAACCTACTTCTCCAAAGCTACATTGACAAAAAAAATGTCGATTTCTTTGTTCTCTTTAAAAAGGTAAATTTAGACTCTACATGATGGAAGACTGATGGCAATTAAAAAAGTATTGCTCTGATGACATTTTTCTAAACATGGGTTTCGAGTAAAAGTAAAAAAAAACTGTTATTATCAAAGAAAACAATAAAATTGATATTCATATGATATTCATTTTAGCAAACAAATAAATGTTTCGAATTACAGCCTCCAATGGATTATAAGTAGGCTTAGTGCGGCGCGGAGTTTAACAGGGCCGTAGTCAGATTACGAATGAAAATATTAATATATTTACAGAAAATATGTGGCAATATAGTACTGTTACCAAAGAGCAAGGCTAAGTAGAGGATAAAATACCTATAGTAGGATCGTATTCGATGCAAAGTAGAGCAAAAAATTGTCGGCCTTTTGTCAAAGGAAAATCGTGTCATCATTTTTAGGAGGCGTATGATGAACCATTTCAAATTTAAAATGAAATTGAAATACCGCCGCATACGCATTGTGTTCTGGTACTAGCTGTAGTTGGCCAGGTGCATCGAGTGTACGAAGTGGTCGGTTATACGTCAAATACTAACCTGGCGAGCTTGATCGTAAAGCAGAGAACAATAAACAGTGGCGCGTACAGAGGTGAAATGTAGTACATATGTGGAATTTAAATAACGAATTGGATTTATATTAAATTACATTTAAAACAAATAGTTTATGAGAATAAAGGGATTTTTGTAGGAACAGGGTACCAGACGTGAAGTGATCCCTTCATCGCACCCCATTACGATTCTTTCTTTTATAAGTTTCAAAGCAAAAACCTTGTATAACAAATATACTATAAATATTTACGGAATGAAAACAAAATATAAATCAAATCCATTGAGAACATTATCTTCTTCGCTTAAAGCCTCATGAAGTTTTTTCACAGTAGGGATTTTGTTGTCATAAAAAAATTTATGTACTGTACGCCGAACTGCATTTTTCTCATCTTCATTTAATATTTTTCTTCTTTCCACCCCTTTTTTAAGTTTCTTAACGTATCTTTCATTTTTCTTCATTCTTAAAATTTTGAAAACAGATGATTCGCTTACTCCAGTATATCTAGAACACATTTCCACCAAACCAGTCTTCAGTTTCATGGGATGATCCTTTTCTAAAGCGTTATAGACATTTAATATTATCGTTTTTCCTCTATAACTTAATACAGATTTTTTTGTACCCACAGCAGTACATCCGGCTTGCGAACATCCAGGCACCGCCTCCATTTCTCCATATAACGACAACAGAGCAATAATAATAATACAAAAACTTCACTTCACTAGCACAGAAAATATAATAGCTTTCACGATTCACAAACAACAGCCCGAAACACACACACAGCACACAAATAAAACACTAAAAACACTTTTGTTACGGAGCACAAGAAATATGATTTCACTCACAAATTCTCAAATAATAGCGCGAAACACACATACAGCTCGAACGAAATATAATTGCACTTATAACAGTTATAACCTCACAAATATCGCGAGCGAGAAACACGCAGTACCAATACAACCGAAACGAAACTGACCTCGCCTCACAGTGTGCCCATTTGGACAAAATTCTGGCGACAGTGCAAGACTAAACCGGTTTTCATGAAAATTTTTTTGCATGTTTGTTATACCTTGAAAAATGACCTATGGGTGCGATGAATTTAATTTATGGCCTTTTGATCTTGATAAAATTTGAATTCGTGGGACATCCAGTATGTTGTGCATAAAATACGTTTTTAAAATAACTTCACAGACATTTTGGACCACACAATGCTCACGAAAAAGTTTTTTCTGAATTCTTATTATCTTTGTGACTTCAAGCCATTTCACCAAGGTCATTTGAAGGTCAAAGGGGTATTTTATAGCCATTAGTCTGAGAAAGTAGAGTGTATTATTCATAATACAGAAAAAAAGTTTATATAAAAGTTGCAGAAAATCAAAAAACCTGAAGTACAAAATTAATTTGAAACATACAGGGCGATGAGTAAAAACGACACACGCCAAATATTCCATTTTTTAAATGGAACACCCTGTATATTTTTAAACATATGGATTTCTGAGAAAATTCTATATATGGCAATATAAAACATTTTAGTGCGGGGCTGCCAAGTTATGTAGAAAATTCTTCGAATTTAAGAAAAAACATGACCTCGAAGAAGTTGTATTAACTTTCAACTACTAACACTTGGAGCAAAAATATTTCACAGAGTTATAGTCAAATGTTAGGCAAAGACTCCTATATTAGCTAATATCGATATTTTATACAGGGCATTTTTTATAATACGATCATTTTAAGACAGTTCAAACTTGATTTTTTAAAATTTTTCAAACGGAACACCCTACATTTTATTGTTCTATTTTATTCACATATCAGTCCACTTCAACTTTTATTAAGTATGCTCTACACTTAACGTTGTTAATTTTTAAGATATAGCAACATTTCTGGAAAAACCTAATTTTTATCATTTTCGGTCGCACGAAATGGCTTTGGAAAAAAACTATCACATTGTGTCAACTTGTCAGTTCATAATTTATCATTCCATTTTATTGCCAGATATAGAATTTTCTCGGAAATCCATATGTTTAAAAATATATAGGGTGTTCCATTTAAAAAATGTAATATTTGGCATGTCCCATTTTTACTAATCACCCTGTATGTATTAAATTAACTTTGTAATTTAGCTTTCTTCATTTTGTATAACTTTTATATAAAGTTTTTTTCTGTATTATGAGTAACAAGGGAGTTATTTTACTTTCTCACACTACCACCCTGTATATATGTATATGTTGAGGTAAGAACGTAGAGTAGCAGCTGGCTGAATATACTCATATCGTTTTATAATAATTTTTGATGAATTCAAACATTATCTTATGAATATACTTTATTTAGACTATAAAATACGCCCTTGACCTTCAAATGACCTTGGTGATAGTCACAAAGAAAATAAGAATTCAGAAAACAACAGACGCAACAAACACAAGACACAAGTCATATGAGGGAGGATGAAGGGAGTAATAAATGTATTGTTGCCCTGCCGCCCAATCTGCGAAGGAGATGCCTTTGTTTTTCATTTTGTCCTTCATAAATATATAACTGTTAATCCATATTGCATAAAGAAATTATTCAATTTCCAAAACCCCCTAAAACGTGTTGCACTGATTTCCTTGACAGGCAATGATTTATTACTTTGCATCGAATATGATCCTACTATATATAAATTTAAATTACACTTACCCGATAAAACTTAGTGTGTTCCGTGGCATATTGGAAGGAGTTAAAACATATCACTATGTGCTTTTCTCAAGTTATTTGTGTAGGGAACATGACCGTTCAACGTCTTCTGTTGGCTGCTATTGTTATGAGAAGCTGTTGAGGCATAAACTATATACAGTGTGTTTGGAAAAGTTGGTCCAAAGTTTAAGGGGGTGAAAGTAGAGCCAAAAATAGTAAAAAAGTTCCTATAAACATTGGTCCTCCGGAGCACCGTTACTGAGATATGGCCCTCTAAAGGGATTTAGATATTTTTTAAAATAACTTTCTTTCTGATTAAGAAAACGGAATGAAAATGTAGCTAATAATCATACCATAAGGGTCTTTAACTACCATAAGTTTCATCAAAATCAGTTATAAATAAGGATAGTTTAACAGAAATTTTTCGAATTTCTTTTATTCCTTTGAATTATCAAGCAAATAATATTATTTTTTTAATAAATTGGACTTTTTTGAAGAAAAAATGTCCTTATTTTTTAGGAATTCTTCGTAGTTTAGTCAGAAATAATTATTTTTTAAATAATGTATGGCTCAGAACAGTAACTTTTTTTAACATTTTCACATAGTAGGCATCTTTCATAGTGACAGTTTCATTGTAATGATACTAATGATTGTCACTTTCGCGTGCTATGATTTAAATTCTTATGTTTCTTTATTTTCTTAGTTGTGATCTTTGTGCTCAACTTCGCATTTCATTCGATTTTTTTACAATCCTTGACGTGTTTGGTGATCAATAAGATATTGTCTGTAATTATTTAATTTACAACTATATTACCTAATAATTTAAACAGAACGCCTATGATTTACTGGAGACACGTTGATGACGTTCTGCGAATTTGGTCATATAATTTTGACGATTTAAATAATTTTTTTAACTAAAGGGTACCCCAAAGATAACGCAGGATTTGAATTGTGCTCCATTTTAAATCCGAAGAGTTGGCAACATTGTGCAGTCACATGTTGTAGTAAATACACCTACCCGTATCTACCTGTAAATTTTGCCGAACCCCTATTTTGTCATAGGGTAGGGATCTTTAACTTGCCTAACATTGATTAGACAAAGGTAATTTGCGCATAGTCTCAGCTACACACTCTCCGTACTTGTAATGAATTTTCACAATCTTCCCCCAACCCCTATAAACGACAATTTAATTATTTTAAATAAAATAAACTATGAAACAGTAGGTACCTAATAAGCAATCTAACAGGAAACTAAAAAGGTAATAAATAAATAATGATAAACGAAATACAATAAAATGTATCTCCAGAGGGTCATTTCAAGGAGCTGCATTTTAGTAAAGAGTCATTATTCACCCATAATTCATTTGAACTTTTTGTATTAAATTTGATCATGTGAAAGTTTGACAGTCCATTTACGTGTGGTCAAAAATAATTGCTACAAATAATCACACTTGCGTCAGTTGCGGGTCAAAAAATGTGTTTAATACAATTTTTTCGGTCGGGCCCTTTCGTTGCCAAGGTGAGCACGGAATTAGGGGAAAGGGAGATGCAATAATCATAACCAACCTAATCCGAATTTTTCTTTAGAAAGCCGTCGTCTTTTTTATAGCGACATCCCGCGGCGCTTTAGAAATTTTATTTTCATTGTTATTGCCTCCTTTACTCGTCCGCCTTTGTTTCTTTTCCCGTGGCTCGTTAAATGAGCCAACAGGCCCTTTCGCTCCTGATTTAACTTTTTTATTGTCGAAAGCCGCGGTCTCTCTGTCCTAAAAGCGCGAATTCGCCTCGTAAGAGTTTCAGAATTCATCAGGATTATGTTGTCTGTAATTTTTTTAGGCCCAAGGAGTCCCCAGTTATAAATTATTTTTGTTGGATGCGTTTAAGATCAACATTCCTGAACTTTTCTATAGGTACATAGCCTGGACTGATCAGGCCTGCTGACTACAATCATGTGAGAAGGGGGTGAGAGGCAACAAGTCAAGGACACTGTTTCGAAGGGTTTCTACCAGGGAAAAATCGTGCCGAGGAAAATTTAAAAAATATGGAAAATTAAGAAACGGTTATCATTAGGCTTAGTGCACATGCAGAGTCTAACAGAGCCGGCGCGGGGGTCATTGGCCTTCACAGCTGACTCGCGTTTTGAACTGTTCAGTTATTTACGGAACCTTGGTGTCGCGTCGATGCCTTTCTTTTTTACGCCTGCTGTAAACTGTATTCGCTGTGTGTATTTAAATAACTATTTATGAATAGTAACATAATTTACATTAACAACTATTAGTTGGGGGAAAAAGTGAAGTAAAATGCCAAAAGAGAAAAGAAATAGACATGAATTATTTCAAATGTGGTTTGACAGTGATCTCGAAGGTTACAGGGACATACGTATTAAAGGAAATGATCTGTTTTGTACTGTGTGTGAACGCATTATAAATTTTTGTTACAAAACTAAAGTGACAAGAAATTTGAAGAGCCATACCTCGTCCAGCGCTGAAGACTATTTTTCTGTGAACTTACAGACGACTTTCTGTTAAGCAATATTCCATTAAATAAACTAGAGAACCCCAAGTTCCGTAATTCCGTAAATTGGAATCACATGAACTATCCCTAAATGAACAATTTGATAAAATGGATGATGTACAAAAAATTATATACGATGCCAACAATATACGCTAATATAAAAGAAAAAAATGCAAAGAGTGTTGGAAAAAACCCAGCATACGCCATTTTGGAAAACATGTAAAGTTTTATCTGGTACATATCGGAAGTTACTGGCAAATATATTAATATATGTGTATGTATGTTGTATACTATCCGTTGCTAACAGTAGACGTTGAACGGTCATTTTCTCTACACAATTTAATATTAAGTGACAAACGTCGCCGTTTCACTAAAGAAAACATAGAAAAGCACGTAGTAATACGTTTTAACTCCTTCCAATATGCCACGGAAGCCTTGTCACAACACTAAGGTTTATCGAATAAGTGGTGTCATTTAAATTTATATAGGTATTTTATCCTCTACTTAGCCCAACTCTTTGGTAAAAGTACTATGTTGCGACATATTTTCCGTAAATATATTAATATTTTCATTCGTAATCTGATTACGGTCCTGTTAAACTCCGCGCCACACTTAGCCTAATTATTACAATGAAGACATTTGTTGATACATTATATATAAATTTACCAAGTGTAGCGGAAACCACTTTTTCATAAGGATTGTGCGAGATCCTTTAAATTTTCTTCTCAATTGATTTCTCAATATATGCCTCCGCAACAGTCCAAGACTGCTAGCTCCCACGTCTCATAAGACTACCGAAATCAGCTCCAGAATCAGTTGGCAGTGTAGCAGATGATCTTTGGAAGAAATGACCAGTGTAGCTCTCTGCTTCCGGTAATTTAAAATATGTTGCAATTTAATTTCTAATTTTATTAAATACTTACCAATAACCTGATTAGCACATTTTACATTGACGTATCTAATAAAAATCTTCGGTTGATAGTGTACTATGGATACAATTTCCAAATTTTGATAAACGTTCATTGGATGTGATTTTGAATCTTGGATTTTTACAATAATAATTGTAAATTGTTAAATTTAATAGTTCACTTCTTCTACATGCCCCCATATGCCAAGTATTAAAATAACCTGATATAATATAAGTACTTTATCATTAAATCTATAGAAGTACTAAGAAATTAATGACTCACCTTCGTTAATAAGAAGCCTTCCTCTATCAGGTGTCTCTTTTAAGAATTTCTCTGTTAAAACTTTTTACTTTTTTAGACGATTCCAACACATTTATTTTTCAAATACGATCCTAATTTAGAATATTTCTCTATATCCATATTTTGTTTGTCTGTTTGTGTTCTCTTCAGCATTGAATTTAGCTGTAAACCGTAACGTTGTCGACTGCACTCTTTTCATTTTATATTCAAAGTATGCCAATGTCACACATTCATCATGCCATTCCAAAAACTTTTTGTAAGCAGATTCATATTGCCTGATCAATAAGTCCAGAAATTGGTAGATTTTCATCACATTTTGATAACATGTTAAAATTATTGAATAAACTGCCAGCAACTCAAGATTTAAAAAAAAAACGGGTATTTTCTTAATAGAAATGTTGATTGTTTACTAAAGCTTGTTTGAAACATTTCTATCGTTACTGACGCGTCAAAGAACATTTAATATTAAAATCTGTGTAGTAAATTAGAGATACATGTCAAATAAATTGTAAATATCAAAATTTTCTTTTCACATTCTTGGCAATTTTCGAAAAAATATTGTTTGAATCTCGATTGCGAAGTCCTTTCGCATTCTCGATTTTTTTTTCCTATCGTACGATTCTCCAGCTTAATTTTAAAAAATGCCATTTGCATGATTTCGTTTTTTCGGAATAAAACAATAAGCATCGAGCGGAGCCCAAGATGTTGCACCGTGAAATATCGCTTCATTTCCATACCGTTCTAGGCCTGATAGGGCCCTTTTCCCGATTCACTACCTCATGCGTGATCTGCCAGTAATCTGTAAATGTCCGGAAAACTTGGTGGATTTGGAAAGTCCACGGGAATTTGTTCGATTCGCAGCTAAGAATAGACGAGGTGAAGGCATTAGAAAATTTTATTCGCCACCAAAGAAACTTCTAATTCATTGGAGATGAACGTAATTGTCGTGGATAAAATAAAACACTTCGTCACTGCTATATGTATGTATAAATGGATTTATTTCTGAATTTATACAGGGTGTCCCTGAAACAACGCTTGACCACAGGTTCCTTAGATGAAAATAAGACTATTTAGCCTAACTTACCTATATATAAAAATGCACGCCTACTGAGATATAGCCTTCTAAATATAGAACAGATAACCTAGTTTTTTTCAAATAATTTGAAAACTGTTTTTCTTAGAAACTTCAAATTTGGTATACATATTTTTTTATATAAGGGCAATATAAATATAGAATTTGGTGAGAATACACATACAGGATGTTCTCTTTATAGTGCCTGTGCGCCACTGGCTATCCCGTAACTTTTTTGTGTGTACGCCAATGACGACAGAATTTATATTTTTAAAAATAAGCACTATTTTAGAAGATTTTTTGCCTCTTACAAAATTTTTATATCGTTCATGGATTTCGAGTAAAATTGGCATGTTTTACACATTAAATAATATAAAATCAGTTTAAGATAATTAAAACAGTCTAGTACGAGGTGCCATATAACAAAGAAACAAATTCATAACAATAATTAAAAGGTTCAGTGTCAAGTTAGGTATGATTTAATTTTAGCTTACTTTGTTTTTTATTGCAATTTATACTTTTGCTGAACAAACTGATGTTAGTAGTTTTGGGTTATTATGAAGGAAATTGTTGTGCTACTGTTTGAACATAATATGCTGAAAGATTTCCTAAAACAAATTTTGGAAAGGGTCGAAGAAATTCCTCAAGTAAATACAAGGCGTTTAGCGGCAGAGGTTGGCTTTCAAAAAGTTAATAAAGTATTAAAAGACCAGTTATTACAGGTTACTATCCTAACAGGTGGATCGGTAGAGGAAATAGTGCCCCTTTAAAATGGCCACCTCGATCCCCGGATGTAAACCCATGTAATTATTTTCTTTGGAGATCGTTGAGGACCACAGTTTATAACTTTTCAGTAAATACAAAAAACGAATAATGAAAAAGAATACAACATGAAATTAATGTTATGAGAGGTAATGCACAATTATTGGATAAAATTCATTTTAATTTTCGAAGAATGGGCTGATATCCCCAACTTGCGATTAAGAAAAAGGAAGTCACTTTGCTTGAGCATTTACTACAATATTTTAATATGATTACAAATATCAATTTAGGTATATTTAAAATGTTAATGTTGACTTTCTTACATTATTAGTTGATATTGTTTATTTAAAATATTAGTGTTGATTTTTATTTTATTGATTAACTTGTAAAATGTGTAGTTATTTTTTTTAGTAAAATTTTAGTTATAAATTATTTTTTACAAATCGAAATTTTTGCCTATATTTAGTGTATAAAAGATGCCAATTTTACTCGAAATCCATAAACGATATCAAAATTTTGTAAGACCAAAAAAATCTTTTAAAATAATGCTTATCTTTAAAAATATAAATTCTGGCCTCACTTGCGTACACACAAAAAAATTACGGGATAGCCAGTGGCGCACAGGCACTAGAAAGATAACATCCTGTATATGTATTATCACCTAAATTTTTATTTACGTTGCGCTTATATAAAAAAATAAGTGTAGCAAATTTGGAGTTTCTAAGAAAACCGGTTTTCAAATTATTTGAAAAAATTACGTTATCTATTCTACAGGGTCGGAAAGTCCCCATGGTTCATCGGCCGTTACGTGAGAGCGATAAAAAAAAGTCATAGAAATCCGTGCGATAGAGAAAGATGGCTATAATGATGGCGTCTAATAGTCACCGCCCATTTCGCCCTTCCACAAAAAGATCCACTTCTTATTTGTGGAAATGCGAAATGGGCGGTGACTATTAGACGCTTTCATTATAGCCATCTTTCTCTATCGCACGGATTTCTATGACTTTCTTTATCGCTCTCACGTAACGGCCGATGAACCATGGGGACTTTCCGACCCTGTATATTTAGAAGGCTATATCTCAGTAGGGGTGCACTCTTGTATATAGGTAAGTTAAGAGAAATAGTCTTATTTTCATCCAAAGCGATGTCCATCCTTTTCAGGGACACCCTGTATAAACACTGGGAAATGACAACTTAACTAAAAATTTAGGAAAACAAACTCAATAGTATATCGTGTGTTAGTGGTAAAAGCAATACATTGCCGAACGTACAATGCAAATTATTGGCCAAGCGTTGAGTCCAGGAATGTGCTTTTACTACAAGGTAGACATACTATTTTTACTGAAATCACAAACAATGTTGATTAATTAATATGAACTAAGAGATTTTTATTGACGCATACCTAACATTTCTTCATTGCTTATGAAATCGTTTCCTTTACAATCATTGTTTATTTATTGCTGAGATAAAAGGTATATTCGTTTTAATGCCTATAAGTGCTAAAATATATACAGTGTTGATGATGTTCAGGTGTACCCGGACACTGCCATTGTGAGTAGCAGCTGCAAAAAAGTGACTTTAAATTTATTACCATACAAATGTAGGGATAAGTTCGAATTCACTTACAAACGTTTCAAGACTTATTGCTTTGAAAAAAATACGACCTCCAGATTCGAAAATATTATTATTGCATACTTTTCCGATTTATCTATCAAAGGTGAAAGCTTCTACGTTAGAAAGACATTGATATATCAAAATATTTGAAATTACGTGTTTTCCTGAAACATCAACGTGACAACTGTAAACCAAAGAAATCAAATAAACAACTTGAAACGTTTATTACTCAAACACCAGATATTGTATACCTACTTATTTATAAACTAATAAATTTTTTTTTATTATTATATTCAGTATAAAAAAGCTATCAATGAAGGTATCCCAAGGAGTAATTCGCTGATTGCTGATTGCACATGCGTAGAAGTGTTGAAGTTGAACATTACATCTTTAAATGATAATTTTAAAATAAAAATCGAATCCGACCATATTTTTAATATCCTACATATTTCTCAGATATTTTTAGAAATTACACGTTATTTTCGGTATGCAGGCTGTAAATAAATAAATGCGAAAAAAATCAGGTAGTGATTCCCTGTTGAAAAATAAAGTGGGTCTTTCATATAAAAAAATCTCATTTGAACATCTCCTGTGAAAATACAACTGCTTAGAGTGTGCCAAAAAAAGTAGTTTTTAATTTTTTTATGAAATATCAAAAAAGTGACAGAAATGAAATTAAGTAGACGTTTTCGGGTATCGGGAAGACAATTTGTTGATTATTATTATAAATTATAAAAAACTAATAAAAATTACATATATTAAATATTGAATGTGTGTTTCTTCACATAATTAATAAAATTAATTAATTATAACAATTAAGTTGCCATTACAAAATGTCTACCTAGATAAATTTCAGTTCTATAAAGTTTCTACCCTATGCTAATCGTAGGTACCATGTACCTAAGTAATTGATTTGAATAAATTTTTTGCTCAGAAATCGTTAATTTTACGAAAAAGTTACAATTTTGTTTAGAATTAATTTTTAAATGGTAAGATATTAATAAGAAAAAAAGTTACATATGAAACAAGTCTTAGCGGTGGCTTTTTCTACCCCTTACAACCATAGGGGCCAACAAATTGTTTACTGAGTGCCTTCTCAATAACAGAAAACGTCTACTTAATTTCATTTCTATCACTTTTTTGGTATTAAAATTAAAAACTACTTTTTTGGCATCCTCTTTTAGCGGTTGTATCTTGACAGGGGATGATTTTTTTTAATGAAAAACTCACCTTATTTTTCAATAAGGAATCACCCCCTGAATTTTTTCTACTTATTTATTTACACCCTATATAGGTAAATTTTAATCCATGTTCGTCCGTGGTTTTGGAATATACAATAAATATACTAAAAGCGAACCGTAAACATAACAATAACAGGATCTGATCAAAAGAATAGACCGCTATTTTTCTTCTTTTGTGTGCCTGTATTATTCCCAATAATCCTCGTGAAAGGATATTCAGTTAAAAGTTTATGTTTATTTACGAAGCATAATTTACTTTTTATTATCAAATAGATGGTAATTAAATCAGATTTTTATCGAAAACGGATACAAGTTGTAAAAAAAATTGCAAACACAGCAATCTATTAACTTGATCATGAAGTTCTAAATTTATTGTTATGTCCCTTTCCGCCAAAGGTTTTACATCGCGATCGTTGCTGCCTTTGTCTCCGCTTCTCACCCCCACCTAAAGACAAGCGACCCCACTGTCAAATTATAACAATATCGCCATCTCCCGCCGTGTAACAGGTTACACCGAGCGTATTTTCATTTTCTGGCGCGGATCTCGTCATTAATCAAAAAGTGAACAAGCCGTTAGGCTCCGCCAACTAGGAGTGAGAGATGAGGGGTTATCTAAAAAAAATGTTTGAGATCCAAGGAAAATTCCAGAGGCGATTTATCGGTCCGTAGAGTAAAATTTACTTTACTTATACGTTATACGCAGTTGGACGGGAAATTTATCGCTACACTGAGAGACGTGGTTCAAGATGAATGTTAGAAATTCGACATGGGTGGATGGACGGGTGGAAACTTGTAAGTTGCGAAATTTAACACCAAAAAACATTGAAAGATCAAACTACATTAGGATGTAAAGAAAAATCACAACAACCAACACGGATAACAGCCCATAACTTCGACATTCGAACACAAATGACTTGAAAAAATTCGTAAATGAGTACAAAATATTGACAAAATAATGTCAATGTTTGATCAAATTCTAATCAATTTGTCCCAGTTAAAAAAATTCATGAGAAACGCCTGAAAAACAGCCTCCTAATGTGGTTTCCTCGCTTAATATCATTAAAATATTTTGCAATTTTATAACATTTTTGGAAGCTCTATTTTCAACGTTTAGTCCAAGCACATTTGTAAAATGACTGAGGAATTTTTCTATTAGGTAGCAAACCCATTGTGTTCTTGACTGTTGTAATTGTTTGAAAACCAGCAAAATATACAATTTTCTTTGTGGAAATGTCAAATTTTAGGTATGAGTAGGTACATGTTCACATCTGCAGGGTGGTCGATAATTTTATAGGGTACAGCCAAAACGGTGATAGATACAAAAAATTTGATATCGATGTCCCGTCCTATCGGTGCGAAATATTTTTATGAAATTTGGTATTCCGGAGTTTTTAAGGATGCCAAATACGCTGGTCTAATTATTTTTTGGATATTTCATAAAGGGCGCTAGTTATGCTGCATTCCTATTACGTTTTAAGTTTTAATTTTTTAAGGTTAGGTTTTTTACCATTTGAGCTCCAATTTCTAATGTACAATTTTATTTTCAAAAAATAATGTACTCTTGTTAAAACCTCCTAATGTGGGCGGTTTTCGAGAAAAAAGGCTTTTAATTGAACTCTTACAATATTATGGTGTATAAAAAAAGTGACTTTTCTCAGAGTAGGCTTGTGTCAAAACTTATTGATGGATGTCTCATAAACAATGCATTAATTCTCAGTAATATTTTAAACTCTAATTAACTTTATATCAAAATTTTAGTGACTGTAATTAGTCATTACATTCACTAACAATTTTTTACAAATCGCACAGTCTTTTGTGCGATTTACATAAACATAAGTTTTTTTAAATTTCACATTTCAAAATTTATAAAACCAAGTAATAGTCGTTCAACAAGCTTTCAATTAGTCAAAATTAAATTAACTGTCAATATTAAACAACAAAAGACGAATATTAAATAAATCACTTGGCCAACTTAAAGAATACCTAAAATTTTTTGCATTTTTCTTCATTTAGACAAATAAAATAAATCATTAGAAAAAGTAAAAAAAAATCGCTATTCAACAGGATGGTCAAATACAGGGTGTTCTACACACAAATAAGTCCAAACCCAAGATTTAACATATCATTTACTTTTATGAGCTGAAAACGATGCCGTACCCAGAATTCATGCACGACCGGCAAGTATCTTGTAAAATCTATATTTAGGGTGAAAATGGATCCAAAAATCGCTCAATTTAGTCAAAGAAAGAGTCTCCGTTTTACTCACACTAGCGAGATTATGGTTAATCTTTGTTTGTAGAGTCTACACTTTTAAAATGATCTGCGAAGAGGATACCTTTTTCTTTTTTTTTTTCGCCTTTAGTTTCCGGTATATCATGTTTCAGATTTCATCAATAGTCTCTATTTCGCCATGACGGCATTTTTTACCTAGGAAATTAGCCGATATAAATCGTTGATCTGAAAAATAGAAAAAAAATTACTTATGATGTTACTGCTATCAACTGAGCGACTTTTGACTCTTTTCTGAGTATATAAAACCAATTTATAGTTGACTTTTTCTCTAATATGATTTAAATTTAACTATTATTGAGTAATTTTTTACACAGACTTGATTTATATTCTCTTTAAATTTTATGTAAATATCATTGTATCAACTACTAAGCTGCCACAGTGGTTTCTACACAGATCTGTTTTAGAGACAATATTTTAGGTCCCGATTAGAAATTGGTGAACTGATCGGACGAATTGATTGCCATAACGTACGAGGGTGGTCTGAAAAGTTTCCGACCTAACAAAGATACAAGACATTTTTTCAGAATTTTTTTTATTTTTCAACATAGTCTCCTTGTAACTCTACACACTTCTCCCAACGATGCTCCCATCTCTGTAACCCGTCCAAATAGTACTCAGCGTTTTTCTCTGCAAAATAATTGTTCACGAAGGTGATTGCCTCTTCATTTGACGAAAATCTCTGTCCTCCGAGCGCAATTTTTAGATGAGGGAACAAAAATAAGTCGCTTGGGGCTAGATCTAGTTAGTAAGGCGGATGGTCAAGCAGATCAAACCGTAATTCGTGGATTTTCGCTATGGCAACCGCTGAAGTGTGAGACGGTGCGTTGTCTTGGTGAAACAGGATTTTCAGCTTGTCAAGTAATGATGCGTAGTATGCTCCTGTAATGTTTTTTCCTTTTTGAAGATAATCGATTAAAATAAGTCCATGGCTATCCCAAAAAACAGTCGCCATCACTTTCCCAGCCGAAAAAACAGTTTTTCCTTTTTTGGAGCCGGTTCCCACTTTGCAGTCCACTGTTTGGACTATATTTTTGTTTCAGGCGTATAATGGTGTATCCAAGTTTCATCTACAGTAATTAATCGGCGCCAAAACTCGGATTTATTGCGCCTAAACTGCGCCAACAGAGCGTTGGAAATGTTCATTCGAACACGTTTTTGGTCTAACGTTAACAAACGCGGCACCCAACGCTCGGACAGCTTTCTCATGTTTAAATGTTGATTTAATATGTGACAAACATGTTCTTTTGACATGTTCATAACCTCTGATATATCTCTCACTTTAATTCGGCGGTCGTCTAGCACCATTTGGTGAACTTTGGCGATGTTTTCATCGGTAGTTGCAGTTTTTGGACATCCCGAACGTTCATCGTCTCCCAAGCTCTTACGGCCACTTCTAAATTCAGCTGCCTAAAATTTCACTGAGGTAAATGATGGTGCGGAGTCCCCATACACAGAATCCAATTCATCTTTGATTTGCGTAGGCGTATTGCCTTTCAAAAACAAATATTTAATGACAGCTCGATACTCGATTTTGTCCATTTTCATAAAAACACTCATATCAACTCACTCAAACGACTGTTACATAACAACTGCGCCTCCAAAATGGGTGAAACTTTGGTGGGTAGCTGTCAACAGATGAACAACGAAATTCACAAGCTTTTATTTACGAGTGCTGCCATCTTCATGTTGAGGTCGGAAACTTTTCAGACCACCCTCGTATATTGTACGTTACAAATACGTAATTATAGATAATAATTTAACTATCCGTTTATTTAACCAAATATTTATCGAAACTTAATATATTGTCTTTGATTATTGTAATTAAATCAATGCATTTAAATATAATTTTCACTAGAATAATCAGATAAATCGATACTTGTCCAACTCCAAAACACACCATGGGCCATACTGCCATTCACCACGCCAAAAAATCAGTGCAATTGTGGAAGATCCTTGGGATCGTCCAGACTAATAATTAGTTCATTTGTTTATAAGGTAAAGGTAAACTATTCAACTTACCGATTCCAGATTTCGTGTGAGTTATTAGACAGTGATAAGGAATGAGAGGATGCGATGCCAAAACTTTCTGGTGATAATAACGCAGTTTATAAATGTTTAATTCAAAAGTCATAAATAAACTTCTTCTGTTTATAACTTTTGATCTAATCAATATTTTTTGACGCTCGAGGGCTAGATTTGTAGGTCTTTTGAAGACGAAAAAAAAAGTACTATACTGTTTTCTCGTAGAAATGAACGGAAAAAGGTTATAAGCGAAAAACGTAAATTTACGTAAAAATTAAACAATTAACCACCCTGTAAACAATTTTCCCCCCATTTTTATGACTGTGGAAACTAATATGTTATTGTAGGGTAGACCGGGGACAAAAGTACCAGGGTACAGTTGTAACGCCGCCATGATTTCGTAAGCTATAGTAGATGAACATGCGCAGAGTCCATGGAAGGTTCGTCTACTATGTGGCAACGCTTCGCTTAGTTCACAGATGACCTCCGCGACGAACTGCCGCGTAGTTAAATGAAAGAGTGTTTTTACATACCGTAAGTAAGTTTTTCTATGTTTAATTAATATCAAATATCTAGGTTTTTAAGTACATCAGCTGACTTCCGTAACTGCCATGTGATGAACTGATGTTTTTGCTTATCTGTTTGTATATTGCAACTAATTGTATTTCTATGGTTTGAGATAAAACTCGTAACATTGGAGAAAAATTCAATCGGAGATAATAGTAACAATGTGTACGGGGACAATTGTACCGTTACAATTTTCCCCATGGGGACGTTTGTAACGGCATAATTATCTATTAGGAATGTTGGAAACTACTAAGATTTGTACTGTTTGTAGTTTTTTAAGATGAGTTACATAATAACAGTTGGTTGCATGAGCAGCTTGAGTTCCACATTTGCACGAGCCGAAGCCGAGTGCTGTCTGTGGGGCGAGTTAATATGCAATAAATTTATATTTTATTTTTACTTTTAGAATGCCTCGAACAGGAATACGCAAAACAACGCGAGCATCACATGACATTACTGTATATCAGCGGGCATATGAAGAAATTATTAATCGCCAGTTATCCGTTCGTTCAGCTGCGAAACAGTTTGGTCTATGCCATGTATCTCTAACGAGATACAAAAGAAAGAGAGAATCCGCCAATGCGGAGAACAATCTAGAAATTTTTGTTTCAATGGGCTATAACAGTCACAATCGAATTTTCACAGTAGCACAAGAAAGCATAATGGCTGACTACATTATAAAGGCTGCGGAAATGTATAATGGTTGTTCACCAAAAGATATTCGCAAACTGGCTTACGAACTGGCAAAAAAATACGAGTTGAGAAGACCTCCTCAGTGGGATGAAAATGGCCTAGCAGGTGAAGACTGGTTTTCGTCTTTTATGAAAAGAAATCGTCAGCTATCCATAAGCTGCGCACAACCAACCAGTCTTTCAAGAGCAACAAGTTTTAATCTGACAAATGTCAATATTTTCTTTGACAATTTAGCAAAGATATTAGATCGAGAGCATTTTGAGGCTAAAGATATATATAACGTCGATGAAACCGGCGTTACGACAGTACAAAAACCGGATAGAGTTGTCACAAGGAAAGGAATGAGACAAGTTGGGGCTCTAACTTCAGCCGAACGTGGAACTTTAGTTACCATTACAGTGGCTGTAAATGCTATTGGTAATGCTACACCACCTATGTTCATTTTTCCCAGACTAAGATATCAGGAACATTTTGTTAGAGATGGGCCTGTAGGTTGTATTGGTAGCGGTAATGCTAGTGGGTGGATGCAAGAGGAACAATTCGTTATATTTTTGACCCACTTTCAGAAATACACTAACTCATCTATTACCCAGAAAGTATTGTTATTACTTGACAATCATTCTTCACATATATCCATACAGGCACTGGATTTCTGTAAGGAGAATGGTATTGTTGTTTTGTCTTTCCCTCCACACTGCTCCCATAAACTGCAACCATTAGACCGGGCTGTATATGGACCATTTAAAAAGGCGGTTAATTCGGCTTGTGACAGTTGGATGAGAAATAACCCTGGAAAGACAATGACAATATACGATATCCCAAGTATTACAAGGACAGCATTGCCTCTAGCACTAACTCCAACGAATATTCAAGCTGAATTTCGATGCACTGGTATATTTCCATTCAATAGAGATATTTTTAGCGAACTAGATTTTGCCCCATCATTCGTAACAGATAGACCTATTCCATCACCACATGGTATTGAAGAAAGTCTAACACCCGCAAAAACCAATCAAACAGCGTCAAGCATAGTAGAACCATCGACAAGTAGTATAACACAGCCACATACAACAACACCATCGCCAATCACTCAACCATCTACAAGTTCTAAACTGACACAATTAAGTTTCGAACAATCAACATGCATGCAAACAGCTACATGTTCTCATCCCTCGACAAGCAGTCCACATTCAAATACACCACAACAAGCGAATATGGCAAAGGAAATAGCCCAAGCAACTATTCAGGCAGGATTCGCTCCTGCATTTTCTCCAGAATCCATAAGACCTTTTCCTAAAGCTCCCCCAAAGAAAGAATCAGTGCAAGAAAGCAACGAAAAAGAAATCGACAGTTTACACGGACACGCCTGAAAAAGAGAAAATTAGGATGGAATATGAAGAAAAAGAAAGTGAAGAAGAGTTTTAATATGGATCAAGATAAAGGAAAGCAAAAGAAGACAAGGATAAAAAAGTCGATTGTATCAAAACCTTCCGAAACAAGCGACGACGAAGATGAATATTTTTGCATAATGTGTCTGGAACCTTTTAGTTCCAGCAAGCCCGGCGAACAATGGGTCAAGGGTGTGGAGTGTAAGCTTTGGTCTCACTTAAAATATACCAAACAGGAAGATTTTTACATTTGCCAAAATTGTGATTCCGATTGATCTCCATATCTGTACTGATTGATGTATTTTGCCAAAGAAAATTATGTTATTTTGAATTATCAATACAGTCTGATTTAAGTTCTCAATGCAGCTATATTTTAAAATGACAATGTGATGTTTATTTGTGATTTTGTAACTTAAGTACAAATTAAATCATATGTTTAAAATAAATGACATAATATGTTACAATTGTATCCGTCCATTGTTACAACTGTCCCTGGGGTCGAGGCTGTTGTAACACTTTGCAAAGTATTTAATGGATGCAAATAACTTTTTTTGTAATTGCAAATAAAGTTTGATTCAGTGTCATTTAGCAAAGGAATGAATTCTGCATCATAAGGTGTCAAAATCGTTTGTGTAACTGCCATATTTTTGTTGCCATAGCCCAATAAACCAAAAATGTTATTATTATCCCCGGTCTACCCTACCGGTTGATTCTTTTATCATGGGAAATGAGTTTTTCTCGTAAACGGCTGCAGCAAATTGAGTTCTGTAAAAAGTATTTTATTTGTTCTGATTGATGCTTGAAATTGCGATGGATATGAAAGTTATAATTAAGCGACGCTGAGCGTCGCGACGTTTCAAAAATTTTTTTGTCAGAAGCATACCATTTTTATTTCAGAAATTGGAAGATCTATTGAATAGAAACACTTTTTCCAAATACCATTTTTTTCATCTAAAACCATTCAAAAATTACAGACCAGTTTTTATGTGTTAAATTGGTCGATTGCCATGCAAAGAATGCATGGTTTTTTAAATTTCACTAAAGCATGTAGAACTTGAAAAAACAAAATTGGCTTATATTAATTGATGTCTGAAATTGTCAGTGTAATTTTAATCATTTCTATTAAAATAGTAAGTAATAAGAAATATAACACATTCAGAAAAAGTTGACATGCTTTTGTTATACGGAGAAGCCCAAAAAAATGCTTTAACTGCAAGAAGATTATATACGGAAAAATACTCTGAACGCAACCTTCCAGACCACAAAATTTTTGCTAGGTTAGAAAGTAGTTTGCGTTAAAACTCTAAAGCATTTGAAAGTAGGTTTTGCGTTTTTTTATAAATCTCCATAAATTCAATGAGCCAAATTTGCAGGTAAAAGATTAAGAACAAAAACTGTCACGACGGATGAAAATGTGGCAATTATTTTAAATTACTTTAACAATCATCATGAAGCTTCTATAAGAGAGGCTTCAAGAGACTTAAATTTAAATTATAGCGTGATACAAAGAGTTTTAAAAAGCAACAAATCATCCTAATTTGCAAGAACTTTCGCTAAGAGATTGTGAGCGGAGGGAGGATTTTATTTGTCAGTTTTTGGTGTCTTTGGATGATAATCCTAATTCATTTTCTCATATATTATGGACAGACGAAAGTCATTTTGTTAGTCATGGATTACCAAACAAAAAAAATACCCATTATTGGTCGGACGAAAACCCGTATAAAATCAGGCAACATCAAAGGCAGGACCACTTTGGCATAAATGTCTGGTGCGGAATAGTCGGGCGGCACTTAGTAGGGCCATACTTTTATGAAGGCGCCTTGACGGGCGCAAGATACTTAGATTTTCTCCAAAATCACCTTCCTCTTTCGCTGGAACATGTGCCACTGCAAATCAGAAGAAACTTATGGTTTCAACTAGATGGAGCTCCTTGCCACAATGCGGCCATTGTTCAAAATTATTTGAATGAATTCTACCACGGAAGATGGTTGGGGACACACGGGCCCTTGAAATTTCCGCCTAGGTCCTCGGACTTGACAACCTTAGATTTCTTTTTATGGGGAACTTCAAAAAATATAGTGTATAAAACAAAATCTAATAATTTAGATAATTTAAAACAAAACATTATTGATGCGTGCAATGGAATATCTGGTGATGTTTTAAGAAAAGTTACATCTTGCGAAATAAGAAAGCGGTACAATTTACGTTTAGATAACGATGGCGCCTATATCGAGCAATTGTTAAAATAAGATTTGTGAATTAAGAGTTAATTTTTACTAAACACAGTTCATGTTATTCTTTAGTGTTTTATGTATTGGTTGTTGTTAGTGTAAACGTTCATTATTTCTTAAACAATTAAATTAGTGTTATTAAATGTAGTAACATTTTGTAAATTGTTTTCTTTAAATCCTAAATTATATTGGTGGTCAATATCAGCATAAAAGTTAGCCTGCCTGCTTTAGTGAAATTTAAAAAACCATGCATTCTTTGCATGGCAATCGACCAATTTAACACATAAAAACTGGTCTGTAATTTTTGAATGGTTTTAGATGAAAAAAAAATGGTATTTGAAAAAAGTGTTTCTATTCAATAGATCTTCCAATTTCTGAAAAAAAAATGGTATGCTTCTGACAAAAAAAAATTTGAAGCGTCGCGACGCCCAGCGTCGCTTAATTATAACTTTCATATCCATCGCAATTTCAAGCATCAATCAGCCCAAATAAAATACTTTTTACAGAACTCAATTTGCTGCAGCCGTTTACGAGAAAAACTCATTTCCCATGATAAAAGAATCACCCTGTACATAATATTTTGCATCTATAGCGATAAATTCAGCTTGCCGAAACAAAAAATCGCGAAACGGTCCATTTCCCAGCTTATTTTCCTGGCCTACAAATACGAGTTTACGTGACAAATTTATTTAAAGAGTACCTATATTTGAGAGAAAGTGCTCAGTTTTAGTTTAAATATAATCACAAATGAGTAAAATTATCAAAATGCCCGAATGTAGTGAAAATGTACTCAATAATTTCACTCAATGCAGTAGATGTGCATTTAAGCCCTAATGAAAAATGTCTCTCAGTGTACCACCCGTGCAACATTTGAGTAATTTATTTCACTTCATCTTCGACATAATTCAATTTCCATTTCGGGTATCTGCTTCTATTACAAACTTCTACTAACCGAGGTGTTCATTTTGGGCAACAAAGGCTGTTTATTCGCAACAATCCACGTCCTGATTGGTCCTTGCCTTTTCAACGAACTTATACACACACATCTCCATTTTCCACAATAAAAACCCGCCGAGTCACTCCTTAATTTCGCGCTCTTGTGTAACAATAATGATACGCCTTCGTAAGGGCCCCATAATGCAAATAATTCGGCAAAAACGTCAATATCGTGCTATCGATCAAACTTGGACGGCGTATGTTTACAAAAGTGCGTTTATCGAGAAGGCTTTGTAAATGGAAATTAATTATTTAGCAGGAAGTCCTGTGAGGAAATGTGTCGGTTCTATCGGTTGTTGTCTGTGTGACCGAGAATGGTGTCAAGAAGGATTAGGGGGCTTTTCAGGTAATTCAGTAGCGACGATGAAAATCGATTTTTCACTTTTGTGTAAAGTAATTATTGATATAAAAAGTGTATTAGGACTAGAAGCCACGATGTAGTTTTAGCACTTTTAGCTCATAGTTATTATGCAGGGTGGGCCACCAGTAACGCCTCGATCGCTAGTGACCAAACGGCAAATGTTAGAGAAACCTGTATAGGTGGGCATGTGTAGGTTGATTACGGCTACATTTTAAAAATATTTTAAAATATACAGGGTCTCCAGGAAAAGCGTACCATATCAAAGTTATGTTTTTTAAATGGAACACCCTCTATTTTACTGCATTTCTGAAAGCACCATAAAAAAATAGGTGAACTTTATTAAAGGTTCTGCATACCTAGGACTTACAGTTTGTGAGATATTTCAATTTTAGTGAAAATGCAGGCATAGCGTAGAAATTTAATATTAGCAATAAAAAAATTATTTTTAAGGAAGCAGCTTTGGAGGGTCTATTTTAGATCCTTGAAGTTATAAATTGTTATATTTGTCGTCACTTAGTATTATACAGGGTGTTCAAAAAACTGCTGAATATTTCCCTCAACCTATACACAGTTTGACTTGG